>NW_028175424.1:0-292500 GCF_965226575.1 Pagrus pagrus
GCAAAAACAGGCTGCTCTCGCTCTGAAACGCTCATTTTTCACATAAGCCACTTTTCAGCCTTAGGCGACTGTACAGTGCTAAAACAGCCTCCAATCGCTCTGAAACGCTCATTTTTGACATAATCCACTTTTCACCTTTAATGAATGAAATTCCAGGTAAAAACTCCTTTGCCATGAAGAAGATCCAAATTCAACCAGTTCAGGCTAGTAAACCTGTTTGAAAGACCTTTTTTCAGTGAAATGCAGCTTAGTGCAAAAACAGGCTGCTCTCGCTCTGAAACGCTCATTTTTCACATAAGCCACTTTTCAGCCTTAGGCGACTGTACAGTGCTAAAACAGCCTGCTCTCGCTCTGAAACGCTAATTTTTCACAAAAGCCACTTTTCAGCGCTAAAACAGCCTCCAATCGCTCTGAAACGCTCATTTTTGACATAAGCCACTTTTCACCTTTAATGAATGAAATTCCAGGTAAAAACTCCTTTGCCATGAAGAAGATCCAAATTCAACCAGTTCAGGCTAGTAAACCTGTTTGAAAGACCTTTTTTCAGTGAAATGCAGCTTAGTGCAAAAACAGGCTGCTCTCGCTCTGAAACGCTCATTTTTCACATAAGCCACTTTTCAGCGCTAAAACAGCCTCCAATCGCTCTGAAACGCTCATTTTTGACATAAGCCACTTTTCACCTTTAATGAATGAAATTCCAGGTAAAAACTCCTTTGCCATGAAGAAGATCCAAATTCAACCAGTTCAGGCTAGTAAACCTGTTTGAAAGACCTTTTTTCAGTGAAATGCAGCTTAGTGCAAAAACAGGCTGCTCTCGCTCTGAAACGCTCATTTTTCACATAAGCCACTTTTCAGCCTTAGGCGACTGTACAGTGCTAAAACAGCCTGCTCTCGCTCTGAAACGCTCATTTTTCACAAAAGCCACTTTTCAGCGCTAAAACAGCCTCCAATCGCTCTGAAACGCTCATTTTTGACATAAGCCACTTTTCACCTTTAATGAATGAAATTCCAGGTAAAAACTCCTTTGCCATGAAGAAGATCCAAATTCAACCAGTTCAGGCTAGTAAACCTGTTTGAAAGACCTTTTTTCAGTGAAATGCAGCTTAGTGCAAAAACAGGCTGCTCTCGCTCTGAAACGCTCATTTTTCACATAAGCCACTTTTCAGCCTTAGGCGACTGTACAGTGCTAAAACAGCCTGCTCTCGCTCTGAAACGCTCATTTTTCACAAAAGCCACTTTTCAGCGCTAAAACAGCCTCCAATCGCTCTGAAACGCTCATTTTTGACATAATCCACTTTTCACCTTTAATGAATGAAATTCCAGGTAAAAACTCCTTTGCCATGAAGAAGATCCAAATTCAACCAGTTCAGGCTAGTAAACCTGTTTGAAAGACCTTTTTTCAGTGAAATGCAGCTTAGTGCAAAAACAGGCTGCTCTCGCTCTGAAACGCTCATTTTTCACATAAGCCACTTTTCAGCGCTAAAACAGCCTCCAATCGCTCTGAAACGCTCATTTTTGACATAAGCCACTTTTCACCTTTAATGAATGAAATTCCAGGTAAAAACTCCTTTGCCATGAAGAAGATCCAAATTCAACCAGTTCAGGCTAGTAAACCTGTTTGAAAGACCTTTTTTCAGTGAAATGCAGCTTAGTGCAAAAACAGGCTGCTCTCGCTCTGAAACGCTCATTTTTCACATAAGCCACTTTTCAGCCTTAGGCGACTGTACAGTGCTAAAACAGCCTGCTCTCGCTCTGAAACGCTCATTTTTCACAAAAGCCACTTTTCAGCGCTAAAACAGCCTCCAATCGCTCTGAAACGCTCATTTTTGACATAATCCACTTTTCACCTTTAATGAATGAAATTCCAGGTAAAAACTCCTTTGCCATGAAGAAGATCCAAATTCAACCAGTTCAGGCTAGTAAACCTGTTTGAAAGACCTTTTTTCAGTGAAATGCAGCTTAGTGCAAAAACAGGCTGCTCTCGCTCTGAAACGCTCATTTTTCACATAAGCCACTTTTCAGCCTTAGGCGACTGTACAGTGCTAAAACAGCCTCCAATCGCTCTGAAACGCTCATTTTTGACATAATCCACTTTTCACCTTTAATGAATGAAATTCCAGGTAAAAACTCCTTTGCCATGAAGAAGATCCAAATTCAACCAGTTCAGGCTAGTAAACCTGTTTGAAAGACCTTTTTTCAGTGAAATGCAGCTTAGTGCAAAAACAGGCTGCTCTCGCTCTGAAACGCTCATTTTTCACATAAGCCACTTTTCAGCCTTAGGCGACTGTACAGTGCTAAAACAGCCTCCAATCGCTCTGAAACGCTCATTTTTGACATAAGCCACTTTTCACCTTTAATGAATGAAATTCCAGGTAAAAACTCCTTTGCCATGAAGAAGATCCAAATTCAACCAGTTCAGGCTAGTAAACCTGTTTGAAAGACCTTTTTTCAGTGAAATGCAGCTTAGTGCAAAAACAGGCTGCTCTCGCTCTGAAACGCTCATTTTTCACATAAGCCACTTTTCAGCCTTAGGCGACTGTACAGTGCTAAAACAGCCTCCAATCGCTCTGAAACGCTCATTTTTGACATAAGCCACTTTTCACCTTTAATGAATGAAATTCCAGGTAAAAACTCCTTTGCCATGAAGAAGATCCAAATTCAACCAGTTCAGGCTAGTAAACCTGTTTGAAAGACCTTTTTTCAGTGAAATGCAGCTTAGTGCAAAAACAGGCTGCTCTCGCTCTGAAACGCTCATTTTTCACATAAGCCACTTTTCAGCCTTAGGCGACTGTACAGTGCTAAAACAGCCTCCAATCGCTCTGAAACGCTCATTTTTGACATAATCCACTTTTCACCTTTAATGAATGAAATTCCAGGTAAAAACTCCTTTGCCATGAAGAAGATCCAAATTCAACCAGTTCAGGCTAGTAAACCTGTTTGAAAGACCTTTTTTCAGTGAAATGCAGCTTAGTGCAAAAACAGGCTGCTCTCGCTCTGAAACGCTCATTTTTCACATAAGCCACTTTTCAGCGCTAAAACAGCCTCCAATCGCTCTGAAACGCTCATTTTTGACATAAGCCACTTTTCACCTTTAATGAATGAAATTCCAGGTAAAAACTCCTTTGCCATGAAGAAGATCCAAATTCAACCAGTTCAGGCTAGTAAACCTGTTTGAAAGACCTTTTTTCAGTGAAATGCAGCTTAGTGCAAAAACAGGCTGCTCTCGCTCTGAAACGCTCATTTTTCACATAAGCCACTTTTCAGCCTTAGGCGACTGTACAGTGCTAAAACAGCCTCCAATCGCTCTGAAACGCTCATTTTTGACATAATCCACTTTTCACCTTTAATGAATGAAATTCCAGGTAAAAACTCCTTTGCCATGAAGAAGATCCAAATTCAACCAGTTCAGGCTAGTAAACCTGTTTGAAAGACCTTTTTTCAGTGAAATGCAGCTTAGTGCAAAAACAGGCTGCTCTCGCTCTGAAACGCTCATTTTTCACATAAGCCACTTTTCAGCCTTAGGCGACTGTACAGTGCTAAAACAGCCTCCAATCGCTCTGAAACGCTCATTTTTGACATAAGCCACTTTTCACCTTTAATGAATGAAATTCCAGGTAAAAACTCCTTTGCCATGAAGAAGATCCAAATTCAACCAGTTCAGGCTAGTAAACCTGTTTGAAAGACCTTTTTTCAGTGAAATGCAGCTTAGTGCAAAAACAGGCTGCTCTCGCTCTGAAACGCTCATTTTTCACATAAGCCACTTTTCAGCCTTAGGCGACTGTACAGTGCTAAAACAGCCTCCAATCGCTCTGAAACGCTCATTTTTGACATAATCCACTTTTCACCTTTAATGAATGAAATTCCAGGTAAAAACTCCTTTGCCATGAAGAAGATCCAAATTCAACCAGTTCAGGCTAGTAAACCTGTTTGAAAGACCTTTTTTCAGTGAAATGCAGCTTAGTGCAAAAACAGGCTGCTCTCGCTCTGAAACGCTCATTTTTCACATAAGCCACTTTTCAGCGCTAAAACAGCCTCCAATCGCTCTGAAACGCTCATTTTTGACATAAGCCATTTTTCACCTTTAATGAATGAAATTCCAGGTAAAAACTCCTTTGCCATGAAGAAGATCCAAATTCAACCAGTTCAGGCTAGTAAACCTGTTTGAAAGACCTTTTTTCAGTGAAATGCAGCTTAGTGCAAAAACAGGCTGCTCTCGCTCTGAAACGCTCATTTTTCACATAAGCCACTTTTCAGCCTTAGGCGACTGTACAGTGCTAAAACAGCCTCCAATCGCTCTGAAACGCTCATTTTTGACATAAGCCACTTTTCACCTTTAATGAATGAAATTCCAGGTAAAAACTCCTTTGCCATGAAGAAGATCCAAATTCAACCAGTTCAGGCTAGTAAACCTGTTTGAAAGACCTTTTTTCAGTGAAATGCAGCTTAGTGCAAAAACAGGCTGCTCTCGCTCTGAAACGCTCATTTTTCACATAAGCCACTTTTGAGCCTTAGGCGACTGTACAGTGCTAAAACAGCCTCCAATCGCTCTGAAACGCTCATTTTTGACATAAGCCACTTTTCAGCCTTAGGCGACTGTACAGTGCTAAAACAGCCTGCTCTCGCTCTGAAACGCTCATTTTTCACAAAAGCCACTTTTCACCTTTAATGAATGAAATTCCAGGTAAAAACTCCTTTGCCATGAAGAAGATCCAAATTCAACCAGTTCAGGCTAGTAAACCTGTTTGAAAGACCTTTTTTCAGTGAAATGCAGCTTAGTGCAAAAACAGGCTGCTCTCGCTCTGAAACGCTCATTTTTCACATAAGCCACTTTTCAGCCTTAGGCGACTGTACAGTGCTAAAACAGCCTCCAATCGCTCTGAAACGCTCATTTTTGACATAATCCACTTTTCACCTTTAATGAATGAAATTCCAGGTAAAAACTCCTTTGCCATGAAGAAGATCCAAATTCAACCAGTTCAGGCTAGTAAACCTGTTTGAAAGACCTTTTTTCAGTGAAATGCAGCTTAGTGCAAAAACAGGCTGCTCTCGCTCTGAAACGCTCATTTTTCACATAAGCCACTTTTCAGCCTTAGGCGACTGTACAGTGCTAAAACAGCCTCCAATCGCTCTGAAACGCTCATTTTTGACATAATCCACTTTTCACCTTTAATGAATGAAATTCCAGGTAAAAACTCCTTTGCCATGAAGAAGATCCAAATTCAACCAGTTCAGGCTAGTAAACCTGTTTGAAAGACCTTTTTTCAGTGAAATGCAGCTTAGTGCAAAAACAGGCTGCTCTCGCTCTGAAACGCTCATTTTTCACATAAGCCACTTTTCAGCCTTAGGCGACTGTACAGTGCTAAAACAGCCTCCAATCGCTCTGAAACGCTCATTTTTGACATAAGCCACTTTTCACCTTTAATGAATGAAATTCCAGGTAAAAACTCCTTTGCCATGAAGAAGATCCAAATTCAACCAGTTCAGGCTAGTAAACCTGTTTGAAAGACCTTTTTTCAGTGAAATGCAGCTTAGTGCAAAAACAGGCTGCTCTCGCTCTGAAACGCTCATTTTTCACATAAGCCACTTTTCAGCCTTAGGCGACTGTACAGTGCTAAAACAGCCTCCAATCGCTCTGAAACGCTCATTTTTGACATAATCCACTTTTCACCTTTAATGAATGAAATTCCAGGTAAAAACTCCTTTGCCATGAAGAAGATCCAAATTCAACCAGTTCAGGCTAGTAAACCTGTTTGAAAGACCTTTTTTCAGTGAAATGCAGCTTAGTGCAAAAACAGGCTGCTCTCGCTCTGAAACGCTCATTTTTCACATAAGCCACTTTTCAGCGCTAAAACAGCCTCCAATCGCTCTGAAACGCTCATTTTTGACATAAGCCACTTTTCACCTTTAATGAATGAAATTCCAGGTAAAAACTCCTTTGCCATGAAGAAGATCCAAATTCAACCAGTTCAGGCTAGTAAACCTGTTTGAAAGACCTTTTTTCAGTGAAATGCAGCTTAGTGCAAAAACAGGCTGCTCTCGCTCTGAAACGCTCATTTTTCACATAAGCCACTTTTCAGCCTTAGGCGACTGTACAGTGCTAAAACAGCCTCCAATCGCTCTGAAACGCTCATTTTTGACATAAGCCACTTTTCACCTTTAATGAATTAAATTCCAGGTAAAAACTCATTTGCCATGAAGAAGATCCAAATTCAACCAGTTCAGGCTAGTAAACCTGTTTGAAAGACCTTTTTTCAGTGAAATGCAGCTTAGTGCAAAAACAGGCTGCTCTCGCTCTGAAACGCTCATTTTTCACATAAGCCACTTTTCAGCGCTAAAACAGCCTCCAATCGCTCTGAAACGCTCATTTTTGACATAAGCCACTTTTCACCTTTAATGAATGAAATTCCAGGTAAAAACTCCTTTGCCATGAAGAAGATCCAAATTCAACCAGTTCAGGCTAGTAAACCTGTTTGAAAGACCTTTTTTCAGTGAAATGCAGCTTAGTGCAAAAACAGGCTGCTCTCGCTCTGAAACGCTCATTTTTCACATAAGCCACTTTTCAGCCTTAGGCGACTGTACAGTGCTAAAACAGCCTCCAATCGCTCTGAAACGCTCATTTTTGACATAATCCACTTTTCACCTTTAATGAATGAAATTCCAGGTAAAAACTCCTTTGCCATGAAGAAGATCCAAATTCAACCAGTTCAGGCTAGTAAACCTGTTTGAAAGACCTTTTTTCAGTGAAATGCAGCTTAGTGCAAAAACAGGCTGCTCTCGCTCTGAAACGCTCATTTTTCACATAAGCCACTTTTCAGCCTTAGGCGACTGTACAGTGCTAAAACAGCCTGCTCTCGCTCTGAAACGCTAATTTTTCACAAAAGCCACTTTTCAGCGCTAAAACAGCCTCCAATCGCTCTGAAACGCTCATTTTTGACATAAGCCACTTTTCACCTTTAATGAATGAAATTCCAGGTAAAAACTCCTTTGCCATGAAGAAGATCCAAATTCAACCAGTTCAGGCTAGTAAACCTGTTTGAAAGACCTTTTTTCAGTGAAATGCAGCTTAGTGCAAAAACAGGCTGCTCTCGCTCTGAAACGCTCATTTTTCACATAAGCCACTTTTCAGCCTTAGGCGACTGTACAGTGCTAAAACAGCCTGCTCTCGCTCTGAAACGCTCATTTTTCACAAAAGCCACTTTTCAGCGCTAAAACAGCCTCCAATCGCTCTGAAACGCTCATTTTTGACATAAGCCACTTTTCACCTTTAATGAATGAAATTCCAGGTAAAAACTCCTTTGCCATGAAGAAGATCCAAATTCAACCAGTTCAGGCTAGTAAACCTGTTTGAAAGACCTTTTTTCAGTGAAATGCAGCTTAGTGCAAAAACAGGCTGCTCTCGCTCTGAAACGCTCATTTTTCACATAAGCCACTTTTCAGCCTTAGGCGACTGTACAGTGCTAAAACAGCCTGCTCTCGCTCTGAAACGCTCATTTTTCACAAAAGCCACTTTTCAGCGCTAAAACAGCCTCCAATCGCTCTGAAACGCTCATTTTTGACATAATCCACTTTTCACCTTTAATGAATGAAATTCCAGGTAAAAACTCCTTTGCCATGAAGAAGATCCAAATTCAACCAGTTCAGGCTAGTAAACCTGTTTGAAAGACCTTTTTTCAGTGAAATGCAGCTTAGTGCAAAAACAGGCTGCTCTCGCTCTGAAACGCTCATTTTTCACATAAGCCACTTTTCAGCGCTAAAACAGCCTCCAATCGCTCTGAAACGCTCATTTTTGACATAAGCCACTTTTCACCTTTAATGAATGAAATTCCAGGTAAAAACTCCTTTGCCATGAAGAAGATCCAAATTCAACCAGTTCAGGCTAGTAAACCTGTTTGAAAGACCTTTTTTCAGTGAAATGCAGCTTAGTGCAAAAACAGGCTGCTCTCGCTCTGAAACGCTCATTTTTCACATAAGCCACTTTTCAGCCTTAGGCGACTGTACAGTGCTAAAACAGCCTCCAATCGCTCTGAAACGCTCATTTTTGACATAAGCCACTTTTCACCTTTAATGAATGAAATTCCAGGTAAAAACTCCTTTGCCATGAAGAAGATCCAAATTCAACCAGTTCAGGCTAGTAAACCTGTTTGAAAGACCTTTTTTCAGTGAAATGCAGCTTAGTGCAAAAACAGGCTGCTCTCGCTCTGAAACGCTCATTTTTCACATAAGCCACTTTTCAGCCTTAGGCGACTGTACAGTGCTAAAACAGCCTCCAATCGCTCTGAAACGCTCATTTTTGACATAAGCCACTTTTCACCTTTAATGAATGAAATTCCAGGTAAAAACTCCTTTGCCATGAAGAAGATCCAAATTCAACCAGTTCAGGCTAGTAAACCTGTTTGAAAGACCTTTTTTCAGTGAAATGCAGCTTAGTGCAAAAACAGGCTGCTCTCGCTCTGAAACGCTCATTTTTCACATAAGCCACTTTTCAGCCTTAGGCGACTGTACAGTGCTAAAACAGCCTCCAATCGCTCTGAAACGCTCATTTTTGACATAATCCACTTTTCACCTTTAATGAATGAAATTCCAGGTAAAAACTCCTTTGCCATGAAGAAGATCCAAATTCAACCAGTTCAGGCTAGTAAACCTGTTTGAAAGACCTTTTTTCAGTGAAATGCAGCTTAGTGCAAAAACAGGCTGCTCTCGCTCTGAAACGCTCATTTTTCACATAAGCCACTTTTCAGCGCTAAAACAGCCTCCAATCGCTCTGAAACGCTCATTTTTGACATAAGCCACTTTTCACCTTTAATGAATGAAATTCCAGGTAAAAACTCCTTTGCCATGAAGAAGATCCAAATTCAACCAGTTCAGGCTAGTAAACCTGTTTGAAAGACCTTTTTTCAGTGAAATGCAGCTTAGTGCAAAAACAGGCTGCTCTCGCTCTGAAACGCTCATTTTTCACATAAGCCACTTTTCAGCCTTAGGCGACTGTACAGTGCTAAAACAGCCTCCAATCGCTCTGAAACGCTCATTTTTGACATAAGCCACTTTTCACCTTTAATGAATGAAATTCCAGGTAAAAACTCCTTTGCCATGAAGAAGATCCAAATTCAACCAGTTCAGGCTAGTAAACCTGTTTGAAAGACCTTTTTTCAGTGAAATGCAGCTTAGTGCAAAAACAGGCTGCTCTCGCTCTGAAACGCTCATTTTTCACATAAGCCACTTTTCAGCCTTAGGCGACTGTACAGTGCTAAAACAGCCTCCAATCGCTCTGAAACGCTCATTTTTGACATAATCCACTTTTCACCTTTAATGAATGAAATTCCAGGTAAAAACTCCTTTGCCATGAAGAAGATCCAAATTCAACCAGTTCAGGCTAGTAAACCTGTTTGAAAGACCTTTTTTCAGTGAAATGCAGCTTAGTGCAAAAACAGGCTGCTCTCGCTCTGAAACGCTCATTTTTCACATAAGCCACTTTTCAGCGCTAAAACAGCCTCCAATCGCTCTGAAACGCTCATTTTTGACATAAGCCATTTTTCACCTTTAATGAATGAAATTCCAGGTAAAAACTCCTTTGCCATGAAGAAGATCCAAATTCAACCAGTTCAGGCTAGTAAACCTGTTTGAAAGACCTTTTTTCAGTGAAATGCAGCTTAGTGCAAAAACAGGCTGCTCTCGCTCTGAAACGCTCATTTTTCACATAAGCCACTTTTCAGCCTTAGGCGACTGTACAGTGCTAAAACAGCCTCCAATCGCTCTGAAACGCTCATTTTTGACATAAGCCACTTTTCACCTTTAATGAATGAAATTCCAGGTAAAAACTCCTTTGCCATGAAGAAGATCCAAATTCAACCAGTTCAGGCTAGTAAACCTGTTTGAAAGACCTTTTTTCAGTGAAATGCAGCTTAGTGCAAAAACAGGCTGCTCTCGCTCTGAAACGCTCATTTTTCACATAAGCCACTTTTGAGCCTTAGGCGACTGTACAGTGCTAAAACAGCCTCCAATCGCTCTGAAACGCTCATTTTTGACATAAGCCACTTTTCACCTTTAATGAATGAAATTCCAGGTAAAAACTCCTTTGCCATGAAGAAGATCCAAATTCAACCAGTTCAGGCTAGTAAACCTGTTTGAAAGACCTTTTTTCAGTGAAATGCAGCTTAGTGCAAAAACAGGCTGCTCTCGCTCTGAAACGCTCATTTTTGACATAAGCCACTTTTCACCTTTAATGAATTAAATTCCAGGTAAAAACTCATTTGCCATGAAGAAGATCCAAATTCAACCAGTTCAGGCTAGTAAACCTGTTTGAAAGACCTTTTTTCAGTGAAATGCAGCTTAGTGCAAAAACAGGCTGCTCTCGCTCTGAAACGCTCATTTTTCACATAAGCCACTTTTCAGCGCTAAAACAGCCTCCAATCGCTCTGAAACGCTCATTTTTGACATAAGCCACTTTTCACCTTTAATGAATGAAATTCCAGGTAAAAACTCCTTTGCCATGAAGAAGATCCAAATTCAACCAGTTCAGGCTAGTAAACCTGTTTGAAAGACCTTTTTTCAGTGAAATGCAGCTTAGTGCAAAAACAGGCTGCTCTCGCTCTGAAACGCTCATTTTTCACATAAGCCACTTTTCAGCCTTAGGCGACTGTACAGTGCTAAAACAGCCTCCAATCGCTCTGAAACGCTCATTTTTGACATAATCCACTTTTCACCTTTAATGAATGAAATTCCAGGTAAAAACTCCTTTGCCATGAAGAAGATCCAAATTCAACCAGTTCAGGCTAGTAAACCTGTTTGAAAGACCTTTTTTCAGTGAAATGCAGCTTAGTGCAAAAACAGGCTGCTCTCGCTCTGAAACGCTCATTTTTCACATAAGCCACTTTTCAGCCTTAGGCGACTGTACAGTGCTAAAACAGCCTGCTCTCGCTCTGAAACGCTCATTTTTCACAAAAGCCACTTTTCAGCGCTAAAACAGCCTCCAATCGCTCTGAAATGCTCATTTTTGACATAATCCACTTTTCACCTTTAATGAATGAAATTCCAGGTAAAAACTCCTTTGCCATGAAGAAGATCCAAATTCAACCAGTTCAGGCTAGTAAACCTGTTTGAAAGACCTTTTTTCAGTGAAATGCAGCTTAGTGCAAAAACAGGCTGCTCTCGCTCTGAAACGCTCATTTTTCACATAAGCCACTTTTCAGCCTTAGGCGACTGTACAGTGCTAAAACAGCCTCCAATCGCTCTGAAACGCTCATTTTTGACATAATCCACTTTTCACCTTTAATGAATGAAATTCCAGGTAAAAACTCCTTTGCCATGAAGAAGATCCAAATTCAACCAGTTCAGGCTAGTAAACCTGTTTGAAAGACCTTTTTTCAGTGAAATGCAGCTTAGTGCAAAAACAGGCTGCTCTCGCTCTGAAACGCTCATTTTTCACATAAGCCACTTTTCAGCCTTAGGCGACTGTACAGTGCTAAAACAGCCTCCAATCGCTCTGAAACGCTCATTTTTGACATAATCCACTTTTCACCTTTAATGAATGAAATTCCAGGTAAAAACTCCTTTGCCATGAAGAAGATCCAAATTCAACCAGTTCAGGCTAGTAAACCTGTTTGAAAGACCTTTTTTCAGTGAAATGCAGCTTAGTGCAAAAACAGGCTGCTCTCGCTCTGAAACGCTCATTTTTCACATAAGCCACTTTTCAGCGCTAAAACAGCCTCCAATCGCTCTGAAACGCTCATTTTTGACATAAGCCACTTTTCACCTTTAATGAATGAAATTCCAGGTAAAAACTCCTTTGCCATGAAGAAGATCCAAATTCAACCAGTTCAGGCTAGTAAACCTGTTTGAAAGACCTTTTTTCAGTGAAATGCAGCTTAGTGCAAAAACAGGCTGCTCTCGCTCTGAAACGCTCATTTTTCACATAAGCCACTTTTCAGCGCTAAAACAGCCTCCAATCGCTCTAAAACGCTCATTTTTGACATAAGCCACTTTTCACCTTTAATGAATGAAATTCCAGGTAAAAACTCCTTTGCCATGAAGAAGATCCAAATTCAACCAGTTCAGGCTAGTAAACCTGTTTGAAAGACCTTTTTTCAGTGAAATGCAGCTTAGTGCAAAAACAGGCTGCTCTCGCTCTGAAACGCTCATTTTTCACATAAGCCACTTTTCAGCGCTAAAACAGCCTCCAATCGCTCTGAAACGCTCATTTTTGACATAAGCCACTTTTCACCTTTAATGAATGAAATTCCAGGTAAAAACTCCTTTGCCATGAAGAAGATCCAAATTCAACCAGTTCAGGCTAGTAAACCTGTTTGAAAGACCTTTTTTCAGTGAAATGCAGCTTAGTGCAAAAACAGGCTGCTCTCGCTCTGAAACGCTCATTTTTCACATAAGCCACTTTTCAGCCTTAGGCGACTGTACAGTGCTAAAACAGCCTCCAATCGCTCTGAAACGCTCATTTTTGACATAATCCACTTTTCACCTTTAATGAATGAAATTCCAGGTAAAAACTCCTTTGCCATGAAGAAGATCCAAATTCAACCAGTTCAGGCTAGTAAACCTGTTTGAAAGACCTTTTTTCAGTGAAATGCAGCTTAGTGCAAAAACAGGCTGCTCTCGCTCTGAAACGCTCATTTTTCACATAAGCCACTTTTCAGCCTTAGGCGACTGTACAGTGCTAAAACAGCCTCCAATCGCTCTGAAACGCTCATTTTTGACATAAGCCACTTTTCACCTTTAATGAATGAAATTCCAGGTAAAAACTCCTTTGCCATGAAGAAGATCCAAATTCAACCAGTTCAGGCTAGTAAACCTGTTTGAAAGACCTTTTTTCAGTGAAATGCAGCTTAGTGCAAAAACAGGCTGCTCTCGCTCTGAAACGCTCATTTTTCACATAAGCCACTTTTCAGCGCTAAAACAGCCTCCAATCGCTCTGAAACGCTCATTTTTGACATAAGCCACTTTTCACCTTTAATGAATGAAATTCCAGGTAAAAACTCCTTTGCCATGAAGAAGATCCAAATTCAACCAGTTCAGGCTAGTAAACCTGTTTGAAAGACCTTTTTTCAGTGAAATGCAGCTTAGTGCAAAAACAGGCTGCTCTCGCTCTGAAACGCTCATTTTTCACATAAGCCACTTTTCAGCCTTAGGCGACTGTACAGTGCTAAAACAGCCTCCAATCGCTCTGAAACGCTCATTTTTGACATAATCCACTTTTCACCTTTAATGAATGAAATTCCAGGTAAAAACTCCTTTGCCATGAAGAAGATCCAAATTCAACCAGTTCAGGCTAGTAAACCTGTTTGAAAGACCTTTTTTCAGTGAAATGCAGCTTAGTGCAAAAACAGGCTGCTCTCGCTCTGAAACGCTCATTTTTCACATAAGCCACTTTTCAGCCTTAGGCGACTGTACAGTGCTAAAACAGCCTCCAATCGCTCTGAAACGCTCATTTTTGACATAAGCCACTTTTCACCTTTAATGAATGAAATTCCAGGTAAAAACTCCTTTGCCATGAAGAAGATCCAAATTCAACCAGTTCAGGCTTGTAAACCTGTTTGAAAGACCTTTTTTCAGTGAAATGCAGCTTAGTGCAAAAACAGGCTGCTCTCGCTCTGAAACGCTCATTTTTCACATAAGCCACTTTTCAGCCTTAGGCGACTGTACAGTGCTAAAACAGCCTCCAATCGCTCTGAAACGCTCATTTTTGACATAATCCACTTTTCACCTTTAATGAATGAAATTCCAGGTAAAAACTCCTTTGCCATGAAGAAGATCCAAATTCAACCAGTTCAGGCTAGTAAACCTGTTTGAAAGACCTTTTTTCAGTGAAATGCAGCTTAGTGCAAAAACAGGCTGCTCTCGCTCTGAAACGCTCATTTTTCACATAAGCCACTTTTCAGCGCTAAAACAGCCTCCAATCGCTCTGAAACGCTCATTTTTGACATAAGCCACTTTTCACCTTTAATGAATGAAATTCCAGGTAAAAACTCCTTTGCCATGAAGAAGATCCAAATTCAACCAGTTCAGGCTAGTAAACCTGTTTGAAAGACCTTTTTTCAGTGAAATGCAGCTTAGTGCAAAAACAGGCTGCTCTCGCTCTGAAACGCTCATTTTTCACATAAGCCACTTTTCAGCCTTAGGCGACTGTACAGTGCTAAAACAGCCTCCAATCGCTCTGAAACGCTCATTTTTGACATAATCCACTTTTCACCTTTAATGAATGAAATTCCAGGTAAAAACTCCTTTGCCATGAAGAAGATCCAAATTCAACCAGTTCAGGCTAGTAAACCTGTTTGAAAGACCTTTTTTCAGTGAAATGCAGCTTAGTGCAAAAACAGGCTGCTCTCGCTCTGAAACGCTCATTTTTCACATAAGCCACTTTTCAGCCTTAGGCGACTGTACAGTGCTAAAACAGCCTCCAATCGCTCTGAAACGCTCATTTTTGACATAAGCCACTTTTCACCTTTAATGAATGAAATTCCAGGTAAAAACTCCTTTGCCATGAAGAAGATCCAAATTCAACCAGTTCAGGCTAGTAAACCTGTTTGAAAGACCTTTTTTCAGTGAAATGCAGCTTAGTGCAAAAACAGGCTGCTCTCGCTCTGAAACGCTCATTTTTCACATAAGCCACTTTTCAGCCTTAGGCGACTGTACAGTGCTAAAACAGCCTCCAATCGCTCTGAAACGCTCATTTTTGACATAATCCACTTTTCACCTTTAATGAATGAAATTCCAGGTAAAAACTCCTTTGCCATGAAGAAGATCCAAATTCAACCAGTTCAGGCTAGTAAACCTGTTTGAAAGACCTTTTTTCAGTGAAATGCAGCTTAGTGCAAAAACAGGCTGCTCTCGCTCTGAAACGCTCATTTTTCACATAAGCCACTTTTCAGCGCTAAAACAGCCTCCAATCGCTCTGAAACGCTCATTTTTGACATAAGCCACTTTTCACCTTTAATGAATGAAATTCCAGGTAAAAACTCCTTTGCCATGAAGAAGATCCAAATTCAACCAGTTCAGGCTAGTAAACCTGTTTGAAAGACCTTTTTTCAGTGAAATGCAGCTTAGTGCAAAAACAGGCTGCTCTCGCTCTGAAACGCTCATTTTTCACATAAGCCACTTTTCAGCGCTAAAACAGCCTCCAATCGCTCTAAAACGCTCATTTTTGACATAAGCCACTTTTCACCTTTAATGAATGAAATTCCAGGTAAAAACTCCTTTGCCATGAAGAAGATCCAAATTCAACCAGTTCAGGCTAGTAAACCTGTTTGAAAGACCTTTTTTCAGTGAAATGCAGCTTAGTGCAAAAACAGGCTGCTCTCGCTCTGAAACGCTCATTTTTCACATAAGCCACTTTTCAGCGCTAAAACAGCCTCCAATCGCTCTGAAACGCTCATTTTTGACATAAGCCACTTTTCACCTTTAATGAATGAAATTCCAGGTAAAAACTCCTTTGCCATGAAGAAGATCCAAATTCAACCAGTTCAGGCTAGTAAACCTGTTTGAAAGACCTTTTTTCAGTGAAATGCAGCTTAGTGCAAAAACAGGCTGCTCTCGCTCTGAAACGCTCATTTTTCACATAAGCCACTTTTCAGCCTTAGGCGACTGTACAGTGCTAAAACAGCCTCCAATCGCTCTGAAACGCTCATTTTTGACATAATCCACTTTTCACCTTTAATGAATGAAATTCCAGGTAAAAACTCCTTTGCCATGAAGAAGATCCAAATTCAACCAGTTCAGGCTAGTAAACCTGTTTGAAAGACCTTTTTTCAGTGAAATGCAGCTTAGTGCAAAAACAGGCTGCTCTCGCTCTGAAACGCTCATTTTTCACATAAGCCACTTTTCAGCCTTAGGCGACTGTACAGTGCTAAAACAGCCTCCAATCGCTCTGAAACGCTCATTTTTGACATAAGCCACTTTTCACCTTTAATGAATGAAATTCCAGGTAAAAACTCCTTTGCCATGAAGAAGATCCAAATTCAACCAGTTCAGGCTAGTAAACCTGTTTGAAAGACCTTTTTTCAGTGAAATGCAGCTTAGTGCAAAAACAGGCTGCTCTCGCTCTGAAACGCTCATTTTTCACATAAGCCACTTTTCAGCGCTAAAACAGCCTCCAATCGCTCTGAAACGCTCATTTTTGACATAAGCCACTTTTCACCTTTAATGAATGAAATTCCAGGTAAAAACTCCTTTGCCATGAAGAAGATCCAAATTCAACCAGTTCAGGCTAGTAAACCTGTTTGAAAGACCTTTTTTCAGTGAAATGCAGCTTAGTGCAAAAACAGGCTGCTCTCGCTCTGAAACGCTCATTTTTCACATAAGCCACTTTTCAGCCTTAGGCGACTGTACAGTGCTAAAACAGCCTCCAATCGCTCTGAAACGCTCATTTTTGACATAAGCCACTTTTCACCTTTAATGAATTAAATTCCAGGTAAAAACTCATTTGCCATGAAGAAGATCCAAATTCAACCAGTTCAGGCTAGTAAACCTGTTTGAAAGACCTTTTTTCAGTGAAATGCAGCTTAGTGCAAAAACAGGCTGCTCTCGCTCTGAAACGCTCATTTTTCACATAAGCCACTTTTCAGCGCTAAAACAGCCTCCAATCGCTCTGAAACGCTCATTTTTGACATAAGCCACTTTTCACCTTTAATGAATGAAATTCCAGGTAAAAACTCCTTTGCCATGAAGAAGATCCAAATTCAACCAGTTCAGGCTAGTAAACCTGTTTGAAAGACCTTTTTTCAGTGAAATGCAGCTTAGTGCAAAAACAGGCTGCTCTCGCTCTGAAACGCTCATTTTTCACATAAGCCACTTTTCAGCCTTAGGCGACTGTACAGTGCTAAAACAGCCTCCAATCGCTCTGAAACGCTCATTTTTGACATAATCCACTTTTCACCTTTAATGAATGAAATTCCAGGTAAAAACTCCTTTGCCATGAAGAAGATCCAAATTCAACCAGTTCAGGCTAGTAAACCTGTTTGAAAGACCTTTTTTCAGTGAAATGCAGCTTAGTGCAAAAACAGGCTGCTCTCGCTCTGAAACGCTCATTTTTCACATAAGCCACTTTTCAGCCTTAGGCGACTGTACAGTGCTAAAACAGCCTCCAATCGCTCTGAAACGCTCATTTTTGACATAATCCACTTTTCACCTTTAATGAATGAAATTCCAGGTAAAAACTCCTTTGCCATGAAGAAGATCCAAATTCAACCAGTTCAGGCTAGTAAACCTGTTTGAAAGACCTTTTTTCAGTGAAATGCAGCTTAGTGCAAAAACAGGCTGCTCTCGCTCTGAAACGCTCATTTTTCACATAAGCCACTTTTCAGCCTTAGGCGACTGTACAGTGCTAAAACAGCCTCCAATCGCTCTGAAACGCTCATTTTTGACATAAGCCACTTTTCACCTTTAATGAATGAAATTCCAGGTAAAAACTCCTTTGCCATGAAGAAGATCCAAATTCAACCAGTTCAGGCTAGTAAACCTGTTTGAAAGACCTTTTTTCAGTGAAATGCAGCTTAGTGCAAAAACAGGCTGCTCTCGCTCTGAAACGCTCATTTTTCACATAAGCCACTTTTCAGCGCTAAAACAGCCTCCAATCGCTCTGAAACGCTCATTTTTGACATAAGCCACTTTTCACCTTTAATGAATGAAATTCCAGGTAAAAACTCCTTTGCCATGAAGAAGATCCAAATTCAACCAGTTCAGGCTAGTAAACCTGTTTGAAAGACCTTTTTTCAGTGAAATGCAGCTTAGTGCAAAAACAGGCTGCTCTCGCTCTGAAACGCTCATTTTTCACATAAGCCACTTTTCAGCCTTAGGCGACTGTACAGTGCTAAAACAGCCTCCAATCGCTCTGAAACGCTCATTTTTGACATAATCCACTTTTCACCTTTAATGAATGAAATTCCAGGTAAAAACTCCTTTGCCATGAAGAAGATCCAAATTCAACCAGTTCAGGCTAGTAAACCTGTTTGAAAGACCTTTTTTCAGTGAAATGCAGCTTAGTGCAAAAACAGGCTGCTCTCGCTCTGAAACGCTCATTTTTCACATAAGCCACTTTTCAGCCTTAGGCGACTGTACAGTGCTAAAACAGCCTCCAATCGCTCTGAAACGCTCATTTTTGACATAAGCCACTTTTCACCTTTAATGAATGAAATTCCAGGTAAAAACTCCTTTGCCATGAAGAAGATCCAAATTCAACCAGTTCAGGCTTGTAAACCTGTTTGAAAGACCTTTTTTCAGTGAAATGCAGCTTAGTGCAAAAACAGGCTGCTCTCGCTCTGAAACGCTCATTTTTCACATAAGCCACTTTTCAGCCTTAGGCGACTGTACAGTGCTAAAACAGCCTCCAATCGCTCTGAAACGCTCATTTTTGACATAATCCACTTTTCACCTTTAATGAATGAAATTCCAGGTAAAAACTCCTTTGCCATGAAGAAGATCCAAATTCAACCAGTTCAGGCTAGTAAACCTGTTTGAAAGACCTTTTTTCAGTGAAATGCAGCTTAGTGCAAAAACAGGCTGCTCTCGCTCTGAAACGCTCATTTTTCACATAAGCCACTTTTCAGCGCTAAAACAGCCTCCAATCGCTCTGAAACGCTCATTTTTGACATAAGCCACTTTTCACCTTTAATGAATGAAATTCCAGGTAAAAACTCCTTTGCCATGAAGAAGATCCAAATTCAACCAGTTCAGGCTAGTAAACCTGTTTGAAAGACCTTTTTTCAGTGAAATGCAGCTTAGTGCAAAAACAGGCTGCTCTCGCTCTGAAACGCTCATTTTTCACATAAGCCACTTTTCAGCCTTAGGCGACTGTACAGTGCTAAAACAGCCTCCAATCGCTCTGAAACGCTCATTTTTGACATAATCCACTTTTCACCTTTAATGAATGAAATTCCAGGTAAAAACTCCTTTGCCATGAAGAAGATCCAAATTCAACCAGTTCAGGCTAGTAAACCTGTTTGAAAGACCTTTTTTCAGTGAAATGCAGCTTAGTGCAAAAACAGGCTGCTCTCGCTCTGAAACGCTCATTTTTCACATAAGCCACTTTTCAGCCTTAGGCGACTGTACAGTGCTAAAACAGCCTCCAATCGCTCTGAAACGCTCATTTTTGACATAAGCCACTTTTCACCTTTAATGAATGAAATTCCAGGTAAAAACTCCTTTGCCATGAAGAAGATCCAAATTCAACCAGTTCAGGCTAGTAAACCTGTTTGAAAGACCTTTTTTCAGTGAAATGCAGCTTAGTGCAAAAACAGGCTGCTCTCGCTCTGAAACGCTCATTTTTCACATAAGCCACTTTTCAGCCTTAGGCGACTGTACAGTGCTAAAACAGCCTCCAATCGCTCTGAAACGCTCATTTTTGACATAATCCACTTTTCACCTTTAATGAATGAAATTCCAGGTAAAAACTCCTTTGCCATGAAGAAGATCCAAATTCAACCAGTTCAGGCTAGTAAACCTGTTTGAAAGACCTTTTTTCAGTGAAATGCAGCTTAGTGCAAAAACAGGCTGCTCTCGCTCTGAAACGCTCATTTTTCACATAAGCCACTTTTCAGCGCTAAAACAGCCTCCAATCGCTCTGAAACGCTCATTTTTGACATAAGCCACTTTTCACCTTTAATGAATGAAATTCCAGGTAAAAACTCCTTTGCCATGAAGAAGATCCAAATTCAACCAGTTCAGGCTAGTAAACCTGTTTGAAAGACCTTTTTTCAGTGAAATGCAGCTTAGTGCAAAAACAGGCTGCTCTCGCTCTGAAACGCTCATTTTTCACATAAGCCACTTTTCAGCCTTAGGCGACTGTACAGTGCTAAAACAGCCTCCAATCGCTCTGAAACGCTCATTTTTGACATAATCCACTTTTCACCTTTAATGAATGAAATTCCAGGTAAAAACTCCTTTGCCATGAAGAAGATCCAAATTCAACCAGTTCAGGCTAGTAAACCTGTTTGAAAGACCTTTTTTCAGTGAAATGCAGCTTAGTGCAAAAACAGGCTGCTCTCGCTCTGAAACGCTCATTTTTCACATAAGCCACTTTTCAGCGCTAAAACAGCCTCCAATCGCTCTGAAACGCTCATTTTTGACATAAGCCACTTTTCACCTTTAATGAATGAAATTCCAGGTAAAAACTCCTTTGCCATGAAGAAGATCCAAATTCAACCAGTTCAGGCTAGTAAACCTGTTTGAAAGACCTTTTTTCAGTGAAATGCAGCTTAGTGCAAAAACAGGCTGCTCTCGCTCTGAAACGCTCATTTTTCACATAAGCCACTTTTCAGCCTTAGGCGACTGTACAGTGCTAAAACAGCCTCCAATCGCTCTGAAACGCTCATTTTTGACATAAGCCACTTTTCACCTTTAATGAATGAAATTCCAGGTAAAAACTCCTTTGCCATGAAGAAGATCCAAATTCAACCAGTTCAGGCTAGTAAACCTGTTTGAAAGACCTTTTTTCAGTGAAATGCAGCTTAGTGCAAAAACAGGCTGCTCTCGCTCTGAAACGCTCATTTTTCACATAAGCCACTTTTCAGCCTTAGGCGACTGTACAGTGCTAAAACAGCCTCCAATCGCTCTGAAACGCTCATTTTTGACATAATCCACTTTTCACCTTTAATGAATGAAATTCCAGGTAAAAACTCCTTTGCCATGAAGAAGATCCAAATTCAACCAGTTCAGGCTAGTAAACCTGTTTGAAAGACCTTTTTTCAGTGAAATGCAGCTTAGTGCAAAAACAGGCTGCTCTCGCTCTGAAACGCTCATTTTTCACATAAGCCACTTTTCAGCCTTAGGCGACTGTACAGTGCTAAAACAGCCTCCAATCGCTCTGAAACGCTCATTTTTGACATAAGCCACTTTTCACCTTTAATGAATGAAATTCCAGGTAAAAACTCCTTTGCCATGAAGAAGATCCAAATTCAACCAGTTCAGGCTAGTAAACCTGTTTGAAAGACCTTTTTTCAGTGAAATGCAGCTTAGTGCAAAAACAGGCTGCTCTCGCTCTGAAACGCTCATTTTTCACATAAGCCACTTTTCAGCGCTAAAACAGCCTCCAATCGCTCTGAAACGCTCATTTTTGACATAAGCCACTTTTCACCTTTAATGAATGAAATTCCAGGTAAAAACTCCTTTGCCATGAAGAAGATCCAAATTCAACCAGTTCAGGCTAGTAAACCTGTTTGAAAGACCTTTTTTCAGTGAAATGCAGCTTAGTGCAAAAACAGGCTGCTCTCGCTCTGAAACGCTCATTTTTCACATAAGCCACTTTTCAGCCTTAGGCGACTGTACAGTGCTAAAACAGCCTCCAATCGCTCTGAAACGCTCATTTTTGACATAAGCCACTTTTCACCTTTAATGAATTAAATTCCAGGTAAAAACTCATTTGCCATGAAGAAGATCCAAATTCAACCAGTTCAGGCTAGTAAACCTGTTTGAAAGACCTTTTTTCAGTGAAATGCAGCTTAGTGCAAAAACAGGCTGCTCTCGCTCTGAAACGCTCATTTTTCACATAAGCCACTTTTCAGCGCTAAAACAGCCTCCAATCGCTCTGAAACGCTCATTTTTGACATAAGCCACTTTTCACCTTTAATGAATGAAATTCCAGGTAAAAACTCCTTTGCCATGAAGAAGATCCAAATTCAACCAGTTCAGGCTAGTAAACCTGTTTGAAAGACCTTTTTTCAGTGAAATGCAGCTTAGTGCAAAAACAGGCTGCTCTCGCTCTGAAACGCTCATTTTTCACATAAGCCACTTTTCAGCCTTAGGCGACTGTACAGTGCTAAAACAGCCTCCAATCGCTCTGAAACGCTCATTTTTGACATAATCCACTTTTCACCTTTAATGAATGAAATTCCAGGTAAAAACTCCTTTGCCATGAAGAAGATCCAAATTCAACCAGTTCAGGCTAGTAAACCTGTTTGAAAGACCTTTTTTCAGTGAAATGCAGCTTAGTGCAAAAACAGGCTGCTCTCGCTCTGAAACGCTCATTTTTCACATAAGCCACTTTTCAGCCTTAGGCGACTGTACAGTGCTAAAACAGCCTGCTCTCGCTCTGAAACGCTCATTTTTCACAAAAGCCACTTTTCACCTTTAATGAATGAAATTCCAGGTAAAAACTCCTTTGCCATGAAGAAGATCCAAATTCAACCAGTTCAGGCTAGTAAACCTGTTTGAAAGACCTTTTTTCAGTGAAATGCAGCTTAGTGCAAAAACAGGCTGCTCTCGCTCTGAAACGCTCATTTTTCACATAAGCCACTTTTCAGCCTTAGGCGACTGTACAGTGCTAAAACAGCCTCCAATCGCTCTGAAACGCTCATTTTTGACATAAGCCACTTTTCACCTTTAATGAATGAAATTCCAGGTAAAAACTCCTTTGCCATGAAGAAGATCCAAATTCAACCAGTTCAGGCTAGTAAACCTGTTTGAAAGACCTTTTTTCAGTGAAATGCAGCTTAGTGCAAAAACAGGCTGCTCTCGCTCTGAAACGCTCATTTTTCACATAAGCCACTTTTCAGCCTTAGGCGACTGTACAGTGCTAAAACAGCCTCCAATCGCTCTGAAACGCTCATTTTTGACATAATCCACTTTTCACCTTTAATGAATGAAATTCCAGGTAAAAACTCCTTTGCCATGAAGAAGATCCAAATTCAACCAGTTCAGGCTAGTAAACCTGTTTGAAAGACCTTTTTTCAGTGAAATGCAGCTTAGTGCAAAAACAGGCTGCTCTCGCTCTGAAACGCTCATTTTTCACATAAGCCACTTTTCAGCGCTAAAACAGCCTCCAATCGCTCTGAAACGCTCATTTTTGACATAAGCCATTTTTCACCTTTAATGAATGAAATTCCAGGTAAAAACTCCTTTGCCATGAAGAAGATCCAAATTCAACCAGTTCAGGCTAGTAAACCTGTTTGAAAGACCTTTTTTCAGTGAAATGCAGCTTAGTGCAAAAACAGGCTGCTCTCGCTCTGAAACGCTCATTTTTCACATAAGCCACTTTTCAGCGCTAAAACAGCCTCCAATCGCTCTGAAACGCTCATTTTTGACATAAGCCACTTTTCACCTTTAATGAATGAAATTCCAGGTAAAAACTCCTTTGCCATGAAGAAGATCCAAATTCAACCAGTTCAGGCTAGTAAACCTGTTTGAAAGACCTTTTTTCAGTGAAATGCAGCTTAGTGCAAAAACAGGCTGCTCTCGCTCTGAAACGCTCATTTTTCACATAAGCCACTTTTGAGCCTTAGGCGACTGTACAGTGCTAAAACAGCCTCCAATCGCTCTGAAACGCTCATTTTTGACATAAGCCACTTTTCACCTTTAATGAATGAAATTCCAGGTAAAAACTCCTTTGCCATGAAGAAGATCCAAATTCAACCAGTTCAGGCTAGTAAACCTGTTTGAAAGACCTTTTTTCAGTGAAATGCAGCTTAGTGCAAAAACAGGCTGCTCTCGCTCTGAAACGCTCATTTTTCACATAAGCCACTTTTCAGCCTTAGGCGACTGTACAGTGCTAAAACAGCCTCCAATCGCTCTGAAACGCTCATTTTTGACATAAGCCACTTTTCACCTTTAATGAATGAAATTCCAGGTAAAAACTCATTTGCCATGAAGAAGATCCAAATTCAACCAGTTCAGGCTAGTAAACCTGTTTGAAAGACCTTTTTTCAGTGAAATGCAGCTTAGTGCAAAAACAGGCTGCTCTCGCTCTGAAACGCTCATTTTTCACATAAGCCACTTTTCAGCGCTAAAACAGCCTCCAATCGCTCTGAAACGCTCATTTTTGACATAAGCCACTTTTCACCTTTAATGAATGAAATTCCAGGTAAAAACTCCTTTGCCATGAAGAAGATCCAAATTCAACCAGTTCAGGCTAGTAAACCTGTTTGAAAGACCTTTTTTCAGTGAAATGCAGCTTAGTGCAAAAACAGGCTGCTCTCGCTCTGAAACGCTCATTTTTCACATAAGCCACTTTTCAGCCTTAGGCGACTGTACAGTGCTAAAACAGCCTCCAATCGCTCTGAAACGCTCATTTTTGACATAATCCACTTTTCACCTTTAATGAATGAAATTCCAGGTAAAAACTCCTTTGCCATGAAGAAGATCCAAATTCAACCAGTTCAGGCTAGTAAACCTGTTTGAAAGACCTTTTTTCAGTGAAATGCAGCTTAGTGCAAAAACAGGCTGCTCTCGCTCTGAAACGCTCATTTTTCACATAAGCCACTTTTCAGCCTTAGGCGACTGTACAGTGCTAAAACAGCCTGCTCTCGCTCTGAAACGCTAATTTTTCACAAAAGCCACTTTTCAGCGCTAAAACAGCCTCCAATCGCTCTGAAACGCTCATTTTTGACATAAGCCACTTTTCACCTTTAATGAATGAAATTCCAGGTAAAAACTCCTTTGCCATGAAGAAGATCCAAATTCAACCAGTTCAGGCTAGTAAACCTGTTTGAAAGACCTTTTTTCAGTGAAATGCAGCTTAGTGCAAAAACAGGCTGCTCTCGCTCTGAAACGCTCATTTTTCACATAAGCCACTTTTCAGCGCTAAAACAGCCTCCAATCGCTCTGAAACGCTCATTTTTGACATAAGCCACTTTTCACCTTTAATGAATGAAATTCCAGGTAAAAACTCCTTTGCCATGAAGAAGATCCAAATTCAACCAGTTCAGGCTAGTAAACCTGTTTGAAAGACCTTTTTTCAGTGAAATGCAGCTTAGTGCAAAAACAGGCTGCTCTCGCTCTGAAACGCTCATTTTTCACATAAGCCACTTTTCAGCCTTAGGCGACTGTATAGTGCTAAAACAGCCTGCTCTCGCTCTGAAACGCTCATTTTTCACAAAAGCCACTTTTCAGCGCTAAAACAGCCTCCAATCGCTCTGAAACGCTCATTTTTGACATAAGCCACTTTTCACCTTTAATGAATGAAATTCCAGGTAAAAACTCCTTTGCCATGAAGAAGATCCAAATTCAACCAGTTCAGGCTAGTAAACCTGTTTGAAAGACCTTTTTTCAGTGAAATGCAGCTTAGTGCAAAAACAGGCTGCTCTCGCTCTGAAACGCTCATTTTTCACATAAGCCACTTTTCAGCCTTAGGCGACTGTACAGTGCTAAAACAGCCTCCAATCGCTCTGAAACGCTCATTTTTGACATAATCCACTTTTCACCTTTAATGAATGAAATTCCAGGTAAAAACTCCTTTGCCATGAAGAAGATCCAAATTCAACCAGTTCAGGCTAGTAAACCTGTTTGAAAGACCTTTTTTCAGTGAAATGCAGCTTAGTGCAAAAACAGGCTGCTCTCGCTCTGAAACGCTCATTTTTCACATAAGCCACTTTTCAGCCTTAGGCGACTGTACAGTGCTAAAACAGCCTGCTCTCGCTCTGAAACGCTCATTTTTCACAAAAGCCACTTTTCAGCGCTAAAACAGCCTCCAATCGCTCTGAAACGCTCATTTTTCACATAAGCCACTTTTCACCTTTAATGAATGAAATTCCAGGTAAAAACTCCTTTGCCATGAAGAAGATCCAAATTCAACCAGTTCAGGCTAGTAAACCTGTTTGAAAGACCTTTTTTCAGTGAAATGCAGCTTAGTGCAAAAACAGGCTGCTCTCGCTCTGAAACGCTCATTTTTCACATAAGCCACTTTTCAGCCTTAGGCGACTGTACAGTGCTAAAACAGCCTCCTATCGCTCTGAAACGCTCATTTTTGACATAAGCCACTTTTCAGCCTTAATGAATTAAATTCCAGGTAAAAACTCCTTTGCCATGAAGAAGATCCAAATTCAACCAGTTCAGGCTAGTAAACCTGTTTGAAAGACCTTTTTTCAGTGAAATGCAGCTTAGTGCAAAAACAGGCTGCTCTCGCTCTGAAACGCTCATTTTTCACATAAGCCACTTTTCAGCGCTAAAACAGCCTCCAATCGCTCTGAAACGCTCATTTTTGACATAAGCCACTTTTCACCTTTAATGAATGAAATTCCAGGTAAAAACTCCTTTGCCATGAAGAAGATCCAAATTCAACCAGTTCAGGCTAGTAAACCTGTTTGAAAGACCTTTTTTCAGTGAAATGCAGCTTAGTGCAAAAACAGGCTGCTCTCGCTCTGAAACGCTCATTTTTCACATAAGCCACTTTTCAGCGCTAAAACAGCCTCCAATCGCTCTGAAACGCTCATTTTTGACATAAGCCACTTTTCACCTTTAATGAATGAAATTCCAGGTAAAAACTCCTTTGCCATGAAGAAGATCCAAATTCAACCAGTTCAGGCTAGTAAACCTGTTTGAAAGACCTTTTTTCAGTGAAATGCAGCTTAGTGCAAAAACAGGCTGCTCTCGCTCTGAAACGCTCATTTTTCACATAAGCCACTTTTCAGCCTTAGGCGACTGTACAGTGCTAAAACAGCCTGCTCTCGCTTTGAAACGCTCATTTTTCACAAAAGCCACTTTTCAGCGCTAAAACAGCCTCCAATCGCTCTGAAACGCTCATTTTTGACATAAGCCACTTTTCACCTTTAATGAATGAAATTCCAGGTAAAAACTCCTTTGCCATGAAGAAGATCCAAATTCAACCAGTTCAGGCTAGTAAACCTGTTTGAAAGACCTTTTTTCAGTGAAATGCAGCTTAGTGCAAAAACAGGCTGCTCTCGCTCTGAAACGCTCATTTTTCACATAAGCCACTTTTCAGCCTTAGGCGACTGTACAGTGCTAAAACAGCCTCCAATCGCTCTGAAACGCTCATTTTTCACATAAGCCACTTTTCAGCGCTAAAACAGCCTCCAATCGCTCTGAAACGCTCATTTTTGACATAAGCCACTTTTCACCTTTAATGAATGAAATTCCAGGTAAAAACTCCTTTGCCATGAAGAAGATCCAAATTCAACCAGTTCAGGCTAGTAAACCTGTTTGAAAGACCTTTTTTCAGTGAAATGCAGCTTAGTGCAAAAACAGGCTGCTCTCGCTCTGAAACGCTCATTTTTCACATAAGCCACTTTTCAGCCTTAGGCGACTGTACAGTGCTAAAACAGCCTGCTCTCGCTCTGAAACGCTCATTTTTCACAAAAGCCACTTTTCAGCGCTAAAACAGCCTCCAATCGCTCTGAAACGCTCATTTTTGACATAAGCCACTTTTCACCTTTAATGAATGAAATTCCAGGTAAAAACTCCTTTGCCATGAAGAAGATCCAAATTCAACCAGTTCAGGCTAGTAAACCTGTTTGAAAGACCTTTTTTCAGTGAAATGCAGCTTAGTGCAAAAACAGGCTGCTCTCGCTCTGAAACGCTCATTTTTCACATAAGCCACTTTTCAGCCTTAGGCGACTGTACAGTGCTAAAACAGCCTCCAATCGCTCTGAAACGCTCATTTTTGACATAAGCCACTTTTCACCTTTAATGAATGAAATTCCAGGTAAAAACTCCTTTGCCATGAAGAAGATCCGAATTCAACCAGTTCAGGCTAGTAAACCTGTTTGAAAGACCTTTTTTCAGTGAAATGCAGCTTAGTGCAAAAACAGGCTGCTCTCGCTCTGAAACGCTCATTTTTCACATAAGCCACTTTTCAGCGCTAAAACAGCCTCCAATCGCTCTGAAACGCTCATTTTTGACATAAGCCACTTTTCACCTTTAATGAATGAAATTCCAGGTAAAAACTCCTTTGCCATGAAGAAGATCCAAATTCAACCAGTTCAGGCTAGTAAACCTGTTTGAAAGACCTTTTTTCAGTGAAATGCAGCTTAGTGCAAAAACAGGCTGCTCTCGCTCTGAAACGCTCATTTTTCACATAAGCCACTTTTCAGCGCTAAAACAGCCTCCAATCGCTCTGAAACGCTCATTTTTGACATAAGCCACTTTTCACCTTTAATGAATGAAATTCCAGGTAAAAACTCCTTTGCCATGAAGAAGATCCAAATTCAACCAGTTCAGGCTAGTAAACCTGTTTGAAAGACCTTTTTTCAGTGAAATGCAGCTTAGTGCAAAAACAGGCTGCTCTCGCTCTGAAACGCTCATTTTTCACATAAGCCACTTTTCAGCCTTAGGCGACTGTACAGTGCTAAAACAGCCTCCAATCGCTCTGAAACGCTCATTTTTGACATAATCCACTTTTCACCTTTAATGAATGAAATTCCAGGTAAAAACTCCTTTGCCATGAAGAAGATCCAAATTCAACCAGTTCAGGCTAGTAAACCTGTTTGAAAGACCTTTTTTCAGTGAAATGCAGCTTAGTGCAAAAACAGGCTGCTCTCGCTCTGAAACGCTCATTTTTCACATAAGCCACTTTTCAGCGCTAAAACAGCCTCCAATCGCTCTGAAACGCTCATTTTTGACATAAGCCACTTTTCACCTTTAATGAATGAAATTCCAGGTAAAAACTCCTTTGCCATGAAGAAGATCCAAATTCAACCAGTTCAGGCTAGTAAACCTGTTTGAAAGACCTTTTTTCAGTGAAATGCAGCTTAGTGCAAAAACAGGCTGCTCTCGCTCTGAAACGCTCATTTTTCACATAAGCCACTTTTCAGCCTTAGGCGACTGTACAGTGCTAAAACAGCCTCCAATCGCTCTGAAACGCTCATTTTTGACATAATCCACTTTTCACCTTTAATGAATGAAATTCCAGGTAAAAACTCCTTTGCCATGAAGAAGATCCAAATTCAACCAGTTCAGGCTAGTAAACCTGTTTGAAAGACCTTTTTTCAGTGAAATGCAGCTTAGTGCAAAAACAGGCTGCTCTCGCTCTGAAACGCTCATTTTTCACATAAGCCACTTTTCAGCGCTAAAACAGCCTCCAATCGCTCTGAAACGCTCATTTTTGACATAAGCCACTTTTCACCTTTAATGAATGAAATTCCAGGTAAAAACTCCTTTGCCATGAATAAGATCCAAATTCAACCAGTTCAGGCTAGTAAACCTGTTTGAAAGACCTTTTTTCAGTGAAATGCAGCTTAGTGCAAAAACAGGCTGCTCTCGCTCTGAAACGCTCATTTTTCACATAAGCCACTTTTCAGCGCTAAAACAGCCTCCAATCGCTCTGAAACGCTCATTTTTGACATAAGCCACTTTTCACCTTTAATGAATGAAATTCCAGGTAAAAACTCCTTTGCCATGAAGAAGATCCAAATTCAACCAGTTCAGGCTAGTAAACCTGTTTGAAAGACCTTTTTTCAGTGAAATGCAGCTTAGTGCAAAAACAGGCTGCTCTCGCTCTGAAACGCTCATTTTTCACATAAGCCACTTTTCAGCCTTAGGCGACTGTACAGTGCTAAAACAGCCTCCAATCGCTCTGAAACGCTCATTTTTGACATAAGCCACTTTTCACCTTTAATGAATGAAATTCCAGGTAAAAACTCCTTTGCCATGAAGAAGATCCAAATTCAACCAGTTCAGGCTAGTAAACCTGTTTGAAAGACCTTTTTTCAGTGAAATGCAGCTTAGTGCAAAAACAGGCTGCTCTCGCTCTGAAACGCTCATTTTTCACATAAGCCACTTTTCAGCGCTAAAACAGCCTCCAATCGCTCTGAAACGCTCATTTTTGACATAAGCCACTTTTCACCTTTAATGAATGAAATTCCAGGTAAAAACTCCTTTGCCATGAAGAAGATCCAAATTCAACCAGTTCAGGCTAGTAAACCTGTTTGAAAGACCTTTTTTCAGTGAAATGCAGCTTAGTGCAAAAACAGGCTGCTCTCGCTCTGAAACGCTCATTTTTCACATAAGCCACTTTTCAGCGCTAAAACAGCCTCCAATCGCTCTGAAACGCTCATTTTTGACATAATCCACTTTTCACCTTTAATGAATGAAATTCCAGGTAAAAACTCCTTTGCCATGAAGAAGATCCAAATTCAACCAGTTCAGGCTAGTAAACCTGTTTGAAAGACCTTTTTTCAGTGAAATGCAGCTTAGTGCAAAAACAGGCTGCTCTCGCTCTGAAACGCTCATTTTTCACATAAGCCACTTTTCAGCCTTAGGCGACTGTACAGTGCTAAAACAGCCTCCAATCGCTCTGAAACGCTCATTTTTGACATAATCCACTTTTCACCTTTAATGAATGAAATTCCAGGTAAAAACTCCTTTGCCATGAAGAAGATCCAAATTCAACCAGTTCAGGCTAGTAAACCTGTTTGAAAGACCTTTTTTCAGTGAAATGCAGCTTAGTGCAAAAACAGGCTGCTCTCGCTCTGAAACGCTCATTTTTCACATAAGCCACTTTTCAGCGCTAAAACAGCCTCCAATAGCTCTGAAACGCTCATTTTTGACATAAGCCACTTTTCACCTTTAATGAATGAAATTCCAGGTAAAAACTCCTTTGCCATGAAGAAGATCCAAATTCAACCAGTTCAGGCTAGTAAACCTGTTTGAAAGACCTTTTTTCAGTGAAATGCAGCTTAGTGCAAAAACAGGCTGCTCTCGCTCTGAAACGCTCATTTTTCACATAAGCCACTTTTCAGCCTTAGGCGACTGTACAGTGCTAAAACAGCCTCCAATCGCTCTGAAACGCTCATTTTTGACATAAGCCACTTTTCACCTTTAATGAATGAAATTCCAGGTAAAAACTCCTTTGCCATGAAGAAGATCCAAATTCAACCAGTTCAGGCTAGTAAACCTGTTTGAAAGACCTTTTTTCAGTGAAATGCAGCTTAGTGCAAAAACAGGCTGCTCTCGCTCTGAAACGCTCATTTTTCACATAAGCCACTTTTCAGCCTTAGGCGACTGTACAGTGCTAAAACAGCCTCCAATCGCTCTGAAACGCTCATTTTTGACATAAGCCACTTTTCACCTTTAATGAATGAAATTCCAGGTAAAAACTCCTTTGCCATGAAGAAGATCCAAATTCAACCAGTTCAGGCTAGTAAACCTGTTTGAAAGACCTTTTTTCAGTGAAATGCAGCTTAGTGCAAAAACAGGCTGCTCTCGCTCTGAAACGCTCATTTTTCACATAAGCCACTTTTCAGCCTTAGGCGACTGTACAGTGCTAAAACAGCCTCCAATCGCTCTGAAACGCTCATTTTTGACATAATCCACTTTTCACCTTTAATGAATGAAATTCCAGGTAAAAACGCCTTTGCCATGAAGAAGATCCAAATTCAACCAGTTCAGGCTAGTAAACCTGTTTGAAAGACCTTTTTTCAGTGAAATGCAGCTTAGTGCAAAAACAGGCTGCTCTCGCTCTGAAACGCTCATTTTTCACATAAGCCACTTTTCAGCGCTAAAACAGCCTCCAATCGCTCTGAAACGCTCATTTTTGACATAAGCCACTTTTCACCTTTAATGAATGAAATTCCAGGTAAAAACTCCTTTGCCATGAAGAAGATCCAAATTCAACCAGTTCAGGCTAGTAAACCTGTTTGAAAGACCTTTTTTCAGTGAAATGCAGCTTAGTGCAAAAACAGGCTGCTCTCGCTCTGAAACGCTCATTTTTCACATAAGCCACTTTTCAGCCTTAGGCGACTGTACAGTGCTAAAACAGCCTCCAATCGCTCTGAAACGCTCATTTTTGACGTAATCCACTTTTCACCTTTAATGAATGAAATTCCAGGTAAAAACTCCTTTGCCATGAAGAAGATCCAAATTCAACCAGTTCAGGCTAGTAAACCTGTTTGAAAGACCTTTTTTCAGTGAAATGCAGCTTAGTGCAAAAACAGGCTGCTCTCGCTCTGAAACGCTCATTTTTCACATAAGCCACTTTTCAGCGCTAAAACAGCCTCCAATCGCTCTGAAACGCTCATTTTTGACATAAGCCACTTTTCACCTTTAATGAATGAAATTCCAGGTAAAAACTCCTTTGCCATGAAGAAGATCCAAATTCAACCAGTTCAGGCTAGTAAACCTGTTTGAAAGACCTTTTTTCAGTGAAATGCAGCTTAGTGCAAAAACAGGCTGCTCTCGCTCTGAAACGCTCATTTTTCACATAAGCCACTTTTCAGCCTTAGGCGACTGTACAGTGCTAAAACAGCCTCCAATCGCTCTGAAACGCTCATTTTTGACATAATCCACTTTTCACCTTTAATGAATGAAATTCCAGGTAAAAACTCCTTTGCCATGAAGAAGATCCAAATTCAACCAGTTCAGGCTAGTAAACCTGTTTGAAAGACCTTTTTTCAGTGAAATGCAGCTTAGTGCAAAAACAGGCTGCTCTCGCTCTGAAACGCTCATTTTTCACATAAGCCACTTTTCAGCCTTAGGCGACTGTACAGTGCTAAAACAGCCTGCTCTCGCTCTGAAACGCTAATTTTTCACAAAAGCCACTTTTCAGCGCTAAAACAGCCTCCAATCGCTCTGAAACGCTCATTTTTGACATAAGCCACTTTTCACCTTTAATGAATGAAATTCCAGGTAAAAACTCCTTTGCCATGAAGAAGATCCAAATTCAACCAGTTCAGGCTAGTAAACCTGTTTGAAAGACCTTTTTTCAGTGAAATGCAGCTTAGTGCAAAAACAGGCTGCTCTCGCTCTGAAACGCTCATTTTTCACATAAGCCACTTTTCAGCCTTAGGCGACTGTACAGTGCTAAAACAGCCTCCAATCGCTCTGAAACGCTCATTTTTGACATAATCCACTTTTCACCTTTAATGAATGAAATTCCAGGTAAAAACTCCTTTGCCATGAAGAAGATCCAAATTCAACCAGTTCAGGCTAGTAAACCTGTTTGAAAGACCTTTTTTCAGTGAAATGCAGCTTAGTGCAAAAACAGGCTGCTCTCGCTCTGAAACGCTCATTTTTCACATAAGCCACTTTTCAGCGCTAAAACAGCCTCCAATCGCTCTGAAACGCTCATTTTTGACATAAGCCACTTTTCACCTTTAATGAATGAAATTCCAGGTAAAAACTCCTTTGCCATGAAGAAGATCCAAATTCAACCAGTTCAGGCTAGTAAACCTGTTTGAAAGACCTTTTTTCAGTGAAATGCAGCTTAGTGCAAAAACAGGCTGCTCTCGCTCTGAAACGCTCATTTTTCACATAAGCCACTTTTCAGCGCTAAAACAGCCTCCAATCGCTCTGAAACGCTCATTTTTGACATAAGCCACTTTTCACCTTTAATGAATGAAATTCCAGGTAAAAACTCCTTTGCCATGAAGAAGATCCAAATTCAACCAGTTCAGGCTAGTAAACCTGTTTGAAAGACCTTTTTTCAGTGAAATGCAGCTTAGTGCAAAAACAGGCTGCTCTCGCTCTGAAACGCTCATTTTTCACATAAGCCACTTTTCAGCCTTAGGCGACTGTACAGTGCTAAAACAGCCTGCTCTCGCTCTGAAACGCTCATTTTTCACAAAAGCCACTTTTCAGCGCTAAAACAGCCTCCAATCGCTCTGAAACGCTCATTTTTGACATAAGCCACTTTTCACCTTTAATGAATGAAATTCCAGGTAAAAACTCCTTTGCCATGAAGAAGATCCAAATTCAACCAGTTCAGGCTAGTAAACCTGTTTGAAAGACCTTTTTTCAGTGAAATGCAGCTTAGTGCAAAAACAGGCTGCTCTCGCTCTGAAACGCTCATTTTTCACATAAGCCACTTTTCAGCGCTAAAACAGCCTCCAATCGCTCTGAAACGCTCATTTTTGACATAAGCCACTTTTCACCTTTAATGAATGAAATTCCAGGTAAAAACTCCTTTGCCATGAAGAAGATCCAAATTCAACCAGTTCAGGCTAGTAAACCTGTTTGAAAGACCTTTTTTCAGTGAAATGCAGCTTAGTGCAAAAACAGGCTGCTCTCGCTCTGAAACGCTCATTTTTCACATAAGCCACTTTTCAGCGCTAAAACAGCCTCCAATCGCTCTGAAACGCTCATTTTTGACATAAGCCACTTTTCACCTTTAATGAATGAAATTCCAGGTAAAAACTCCTTTGCCATGAAGAAGATCCAAATTCAACCAGTTCAGGCTAGTAAACCTGTTTGAAAGACCTTTTTTCAGTGAAATGCAGCTTAGTGCAAAAACAGGCTGCTCTCGCTCTGAAACGCTCATTTTTCACATAAGCCACTTTTCAGCCTTAGGCGACTGTACAGTGCTAAAACAGCCTGCTCTCGCTCTGAAACGCTCATTTTTCACAAAAGCCACTTTTCAGCGCTAAAACAGCCTCCAATCGCTCTGAAACGCTCATTTTTGACATAATCCACTTTTCACCTTTAATGAATGAAATTCCAGGTAAAAACTCCTTTGCCATGAAGAAGATCCAAATTCAACCAGTTCAGGCTAGTAAACCTGTTTGAAAGACCTTTTTTCAGTGAAATGCAGCTTAGTGCAAAAACAGGCTGCTCTCGCTCTGAAACGCTCATTTTTCACATAAGCCACTTTTCAGCGCTAAAACAGCCTCCAATCGCTCTGAAACGCTCATTTTTGACATAAGCCACTTTTCACCTTTAATGAATGAAATTCCAGGTAAAAACTCCTTTGCCATGAAGAAGATCCAAATTCAACCAGTTCAGGCTAGTAAACCTGTTTGAAAGACCTTTTTTCAGTGAAATGCAGCTTAGTGCAAAAACAGGCTGCTCTCGCTCTGAAACGCTCATTTTTCACATAAGCCACTTTTCAGCCTTAGGCGACTGTACAGTGCTAAAACAGCCTGCTCTCGCTCTGAAACGCTCATTTTTCACAAAAGCCACTTTTCAGCGCTAAAACAGCCTCCAATCGCTCTGAAACGCTCATTTTTGACATAAGCCACTTTTCACCTTTAATGAATGAAATTCCAGGTAAAAACTCCTTTGCCATGAAGAAGATCCAAATTCAACCAGTTCAGGCTAGTAAACCTGTTTGAAAGACCTTTTTTCAGTGAAATGCAGCTTAGTGCAAAAACAGGCTGCTCTCGCTCTGAAACGCTCATTTTTCACATAAGCCACTTTTCAGCCTTAGGCGACTGTACAGTGCTAAAACAGCCTCCAATCGCTCTGAAACGCTCATTTTTGACATAAGCCACTTTTCACCTTTAATGAATGAAATTCCAGGTAAAAACTCCTTTGCCATGAAGAAGATCCAAATTCAACCAGTTCAGGCTAGTAAACCTGTTTGAAAGACCTTTTTTCAGTGAAATGCAGCTTAGTGCAAAAACAGGCTGCTCTCGCTCTGAAACGCTCATTTTTCACATAAGCCACTTTTCAGCGCTAAAACAGCCTCCAATCGCTCTGAAACGCTCATTTTTGACATAAGCCACTTTTCACCTTTAATGAATGAAATTCCAGGTAAAAACTCCTTTGCCATGAAGAAGATCCAAATTCAACCAGTTCAGGCTAGTAAACCTGTTTGAAAGACCTTTTTTCAGTGAAATGCAGCTTAGTGCAAAAACAGGCTGCTCTCGCTCTGAAACGCTCATTTTTCACATAAGCCACTTTTCAGCGCTAAAACAGCCTCCAATCGCTCTGAAACGCTCATTTTTGACATAAGCCACTTTTCACCTTTAATGAATGAAATTCCAGGTAAAAACTCCTTTGCCATGAAGAAGATCCAAATTCAACCAGTTCAGGCTAGTAAACCTGTTTGAAAGACCTTTTTTCAGTGAAATGCAGCTTAGTGCAAAAACAGGCTGCTCTCGCTCTGAAACGCTCATTTTTCACATAAGCCACTTTTCAGCGCTAAAACAGCCTCCAATCGCTCTGAAACGCTCATTTTTGACATAAGCCACTTTTCACCTTTAATGAATGAAATTCCAGGTAAAAACTCCTTTGCCATGAAGAAGATCCAAATTCAACCAGTTCAGGCTAGTAAACCTGTTTGAAAGACCTTTTTTCAGTGAAATGCAGCTTAGTGCAAAAACAGGCTGCTCTCGCTCTGAAACGCTCATTTTTCACATAAGCCACTTTTCAGCCTTAGGCGACTGTACAGTGCTAAAACAGCCTCCAATCGCTCTGAAACGCTCATTTTTGACATAATCCACTTTTCACCTTTAATGAATGAAATTCCAGGTAAAAACTCCTTTGCCATGAAGAAGATCCAAATTCAACCAGTTCAGGCTAGTAAACCTGTTTGAAAGACCTTTTTTCAGTGAAATGCAGCTTAGTGCAAAAACAGGCTGCTCTCGCTCTGAAACGCTCATTTTTCACATGAGCCACTTTTCAGCCTTAGGCGACTGTACAGTGCTAAAACAGCCTGCTCTCGCTCTGAAACGCTCATTTTTCACAAAAGCCACTTTTCAGCGCTAAAACAGCCTCCAATCGCTCTGAAACGCTCATTTTTGACATAAGCCACTTTTCACCTTTAATGAATGAAATTCCAGGTAAAAACTCCTTTGCCATGAAGAAGATCCAAATTCAACCAGTTCAGGCTAGTAAACCTGTTTGAAAGACCTTTTTTCAGTGAAATGCAGCTTAGTGCAAAAACAGGCTGCTCTCGCTCTGAAACGCTCATTTTTCACATAAGCCACTTTTCAGCGCTAAAACAGCCTCCAATCGCTCTGAAACGCTCATTTTTGACATAATCCACTTTTCACCTTTAATGAATGAAATTCCAGGTAAAAACTCCTTTGCCATGAAGAAGATCCAAATTCAACCAGTTCAGGCTAGTAAACCTGTTTGAAAGACCTTTTTTCAGTGAAATGCAGCTTAGTGCAAAAACAGGCTGCTCTCGCTCTGAAACGCTCATTTTTCACATAAGCCACTTTTCAGCGCTAAAACAGCCTCCAATCGCTCTGAAACGCTAATTTTTGACATAAGCCACTTTTCACCTTTAATGAATGAAATTCCAGGTAAAAACTCCTTTGCCATGAATAAGATCCAAATTCAACCAGTTCAGGCTAGTAAACCTGTTTGAAAGACCTTTTTTCAGTGAAATGCAGCTTAGTGCAAAAACAGGCTGCTCTCGCTCTGAAACGCTCATTTTTCACATAAGCCACTTTTCAGCCTTAGGCGACTGTACAGTGCTAAAACAGCCTCCAATCGCTCTGAAACGCTCATTTTTGACATAAGCCACTTTTCACCTTTAATGAATGAAATTCCAGGTAAAAACTCCTTTGCCATGAAGAAGATCCAAATTCAACCAGTTCAGGCTAGTAAACCTGTTTGAAAGACCTTTTTTCAGTGAAATGCAGCTTAGTGCAAAAACAGGCTGCTCTCGCTCTGAAACGCTCATTTTTCACATAAGCCACTTTTCAGCGCTAAAACAGCCTCCAATCGCTCTGAAACGCTCATTTTTGACATAAGCCACTTTTCACCTTTAATGAATGAAATTCCAGGTAAAAACTCCTTTGCCATGAAGAAGATCCAAATTCAACCAGTTCAGGCTAGTAAACCTGTTTGAAAGACCTTTTTTCAGTGAAATGCAGCTTAGTGCAAAAACAGGCTGCTCTCGCTCTGAAACGCTCATTTTTCACATAAGCCACTTTTCAGCGCTAAAACAGCCTCCAATCGCTCTGAAACGCTCATTTTTGACATAAGCCACTTTTCACCTTTAATGAATGAAATTCCAGGTAAAAACTCCTTTGCCATGAAGAAGATCCAAATTCAACCAGTTCAGGCTAGTAAACCTGTTTGAAAGACCTTTTTTCAGTGAAATGCAGCTTAGTGCAAAAACAGGCTGCTCTCGCTCTGAAACGCTCATTTTTCACATAAGCCACTTTTCAGCGCTAAAACAGCCTCCAATCGCTCTGAAACGCTCATTTTTGACATAAGCCACTTTTCACCTTTAATGAATGAAATTCCAGGTAAAAACTCCTTTGCCATGAAGAAGATCCAAATTCAACCAGTTCAGGCTAGTAAACCTGTTTGAAAGACCTTTTTTCAGTGAAATGCAGCTTAGTGCAAAAACAGGCTGCTCTCGCTCTGAAACGCTCATTTTTCACATAAGCCACTTTTCAGCCTTAGGCGACTGTACAGTGCTAAAACAGCCTCCAATCGCTCTGAAACGCTCATTTTTGACATAATCCACTTTTCACCTTTAATGAATGAAATTCCAGGTAAAAACTCCTTTGCCATGAAGAAGATCCAAATTCAACCAGTTCAGGCTAGTAAACCTGTTTGAAAGACCTTTTTTCAGTGAAATGCAGCTTAGTGCAAAAACAGGCTGCTCTCGCTCTGAAACGCTCATTTTTCACATGAGCCACTTTTCAGCCTTAGGCGACTGTACAGTGCTAAAACAGCCTGCTCTCGCTCTGAAACGCTCATTTTTCACAAAAGCCACTTTTCAGCGCTAAAACAGCCTCCAATCGCTCTGAAACGCTCATTTTTGACATAAGCCACTTTTCACCTTTAATGAATGAAATTCCAGGTAAAAACTCCTTTGCCATGAAGAAGATCCAAATTCAACCAGTTCAGGCTAGTAAACCTGTTTGAAAGACCTTTTTTCAGTGAAATGCAGCTTAGTGCAAAAACAGGCTGCTCTCGCTCTGAAACGCTCATTTTTCACATAAGCCACTTTTCAGCGCTAAAACAGCCTCCAATCGCTCTGAAACGCTCATTTTTGACATAATCCACTTTTCACCTTTAATGAATGAAATTCCAGGTAAAAACTCCTTTGCCATGAAGAAGATCCAAATTCAACCAGTTCAGGCTAGTAAACCTGTTTGAAAGACCTTTTTTCAGTGAAATGCAGCTTAGTGCAAAAACAGGCTGCTCTCGCTCTGAAACGCTCATTTTTCACATAAGCCACTTTTCAGCGCTAAAACAGCCTCCAATCGCTCTGAAACGCTAATTTTTGACATAAGCCACTTTTCACCTTTAATGAATGAAATTCCAGGTAAAAACTCCTTTGCCATGAATAAGATCCAAATTCAACCAGTTCAGGCTAGTAAACCTGTTTGAAAGACCTTTTTTCAGTGAAATGCAGCTTAGTGCAAAAACAGGCTGCTCTCGCTCTGAAACGCTCATTTTTCACATAAGCCACTTTTCAGCGCTAAAACAGCCTCCAATCGCTCTGAAACGCTCATTTTTGACATAAGCCACTTTTCACCTTTAATGAATGAAATTCCAGGTAAAAACTCCTTTGCCATGAAGAAGATCCAAATTCAACCAGTTCAGGCTAGTAAACCTGTTTGAAAGACCTTTTTTCAGTGAAATGCAGCTTAGTGCAAAAACAGGCTGCTCTCGCTCTGAAACGCTCATTTTTCACATAAGCCACTTTTCAGCCTTAGGCGACTGTACAGTGCTAAAACAGCCTCCAATCGCTCTGAAACGCTCATTTTTGACATAAGCCACTTTTCACCTTTAATGAATGAAATTCCAGGTAAAAACTCCTTTGCCATGAAGAAGATCCAAATTCAACCAGTTCAGGCTAGTAAACCTGTTTGAAAGACCTTTTTTCAGTGAAATGCAGCTTAGTGCAAAAACAGGCTGCTCTCGCTCTGAAACGCTCATTTTTCACATAAGCCACTTTTCAGCGCTAAAACAGCCTCCAATCGCTCTGAAACGCTCATTTTTGACATAAGCCACTTTTCACCTTTAATGAATGAAATTCCAGGTAAAAACTCCTTTGCCATGAAGAAGATCCAAATTCAACCAGTTCAGGCTAGTAAACCTGTTTGAAAGACCTTTTTTCAGTGAAATGCAGCTTAGTGCAAAAACAGGCTGCTCTCGCTCTGAAACGCTCATTTTTCACATAAGCCACTTTTCAGCCTTAGGCGACTGTACAGTGCTAAAACAGCCTCCAATCGCTCTGAAACGCTCATTTTTGACATAATCCACTTTTCACCTTTAATGAATGAAATTCCAGGTAAAAACTCCTTTGCCATGAAGAAGATCCAAATTCAACCAGTTCAGGCTAGTAAACCTGTTTGAAAGACCTTTTTTCAGTGAAATGCAGCTTAGTGCAAAAACAGGCTGCTCTCGCTCTGAAACGCTCATTTTTCACATGAGCCACTTTTCAGCCTTAGGCGACTGTACAGTGCTAAAACAGCCTGCTCTCGCTCTGAAACGCTCATTTTTCACAAAAGCCACTTTTCAGCGCTAAAACAGCCTCCAATCGCTCTGAAACGCTCATTTTTGACATAAGCCACTTTTCACCTTTAATGAATGAAATTCCAGGTAAAAACTCCTTTGCCATGAAGAAGATCCAAATTCAACCAGTTCAGGCTAGTAAACCTGTTTGAAAGACCTTTTTTCAGTGAAATGCAGCTTAGTGCAAAAACAGGCTGCTCTCGCTCTGAAACGCTCATTTTTCACATAAGCCACTTTTCAGCGCTAAAACAGCCTCCAATCGCTCTGAAACGCTCATTTTTGACATAATCCACTTTTCACCTTTAATGAATGAAATTCCAGGTAAAAACTCCTTTGCCATGAAGAAGATCCAAATTCAACCAGTTCAGGCTAGTAAACCTGTTTGAAAGACCTTTTTTCAGTGAAATGCAGCTTAGTGCAAAAACAGGCTGCTCTCGCTCTGAAACGCTCATTTTTCACATAAGCCACTTTTCAGCGCTAAAACAGCCTCCAATCGCTCTGAAACGCTCATTTTTGACATAAGCCACTTTTCACCTTTAATGAATGAAATTCCAGGTAAAAACTCCTTTGCCATGAAGAAGATCCAAATTCAACCAGTTCAGGCTAGTAAACCTGTTTGAAAGACCTTTTTTCAGTGAAATGCAGCTTAGTGCAAAAACAGGCTGCTCTCGCTCTGAAACGCTCATTTTTCACATAAGCCACTTTTCAGCCTTAGGAGACTGTACAGTGCTAAAACAGCCTCCTATCGCTCTGAAACGCTCATTTTTGACATAACCCACTTTTCAGCCTTAATGAATTAAATTCCAGGTAAAAACTCCTTTGCCATGAAGAAGATCCAAATTCAACAAGTTCAGGCTAGTAAACCTGTTTGAAAGACCTTTTTTCAGTGAAATGCAGCTTAGTGCAAAAACAGGCTGCTCTCGCTCTGAAACGCTCATTTTTCACATAAGCCACTTTTCAGCCTTAGGCGACTGTACAGTGCTAAAACAGCCTCCTATCGCTCTGAAACGCTCATTTTTGACATAAGCCACTTTTCAGCCTTAATGAATTAAATTCCAGGTAAAAACTCCTTTGCCATGAAGAAGATCCAAATTCAACCAGTTCAGGCTAGTAAACCTGTTTGAAAGACCTTTTTTCAGTGAAATGCAGCTTAGTGCAAAAACAGGCTGCTCTCGCTCTGAAACGCTCATTTTTCACATAAGCCACTTTTCAGCCTTAGGAGACTGTACAGTGCTAAAACAGCCTCCTATCGCTCTGAAACGCTCATTTTTGACATAACCCACTTTTCAGCCTTAATGAATTAAATTCCAGGTAAAAACTCCTTTGCCATGAAGAAGATCCAAATTCAACAAGTTCAGGCTAGTAAACCTGTTTGAAAGACCTTTTTTCAGTGAAATGCAGCTTAGTGCAAAAACAGGCTGCTCTCGCTCTGAAACGCTCATTTTTCACATAAGCCACTTTTCAGCCTTAGGAGACTGTACAGTGCTAAAACAGCCTCCTATCGCTCTGAAACGCTCATTTTTGACATAAGCCACTTTTCACCTTTAATGAATGAAATTCCAGGTAAAAACTCCTTTGCCATGAAGAAGATCCAAATTCAACCAGTTCAGGCTAGTAAACCTGTTTGAAAGACCTTTTTTCAGTGAAATGCAGCTTAGTGCAAAAACAGGCTGCTCTCGCTCTGAAACGCTCATTTTTCACATAAGCCACTTTTCAGCCTTAATGAATTAAATTCCAGGTAAAAACTCATTTGCCATGAAGAGGATCCAAATTCAACCAGTTCAGGCTAGTAAACCTGTTTGAAAGACCTTTTTTCAGTGAAATGCAGCTTAGTGCAAAAACAGGCTGCTCTCGCTCTGAAACGCTCATTTTTCACATAAGCCACTTTTCAGCGCTAAAACAGCCTCCAATCGCTCTGAAACGCTCATTTTTGACATAAGCCACTTTTCACCTTTAATGAATTAAATTCCAGGTAAAAACTCCTTTGCCATGAATAAGATCCAAATTCAACCAGTTCAGGCTAGTAAACCTGTTTGAAAGACCTTTTTTCAGTGAAATGCAGCTTAGTGCAAAAACAGGCTGCTCTCGCTCTGAAACGCTCATTTTTCACATAAGCCACTTTTCAGCACTAAAACAGCCTCCAATCGCTCTGAAACGCTCATTTTTGACATAAGCCACTTTTCACCTTTAATGAATGAAATTCCAGGTAAAAACTCCTTTGCCATGAAGAAGATCCAAATTCAACCAGTTCAGGCTAGTAAACCTGTTTGAAAGACCTTTTTTCAGTGAAATGCAGCTTAGTGCAAAAACAGGCTGCTCTCGCTCTGAAACGCTCATTTTTCACATAAGCCACTTTTCAGCGCTAAAACAGCCTCCAATCGCTCTGAAACGCTCATTTTTGACATAAGCCACTTTTCACCTTTAATGAATGAAATTCCAGGTAAAAACTCCTTTGCCATGAAGAAGATCCAAATTCAACCAGTTCAGGCTAGTAAACCTGTTTGAAAGACCTTTTTTCAGTGAAATGCAGCTTAGTGCAAAAACAGGCTGCTCTCGCTCTGAAACGCTCATTTTTCACATAAGCCACTTTTCAGCCTTAGGAGACTGTACAGTGCTAAAACAGCCTCCTATCGCTCTGAAACGCTCATTTTTGACATAACCCACTTTTCAGCCTTAATGAATTAAATTCCAGGTAAAAACTCCTTTGCCATGAAGAAGATCCAAATTCAACAAGTTCAGGCTAGTAAACCTGTTTGAAAGACCTTTTTTCAGTGAAATGCAGCTTAGTGCAAAAACAGGCTGCTCTCGCTCTGAAACGCTCATTTTTCACATAAGCCACTTTTCAGCCTTAGGCGACTGTACAGTGCTAAAACAGCCTCCTATCGCTCTGAAACGCTCATTTTTGACATAAGCCACTTTTCAGCCTTAATGAATTAAATTCCAGGTAAAAACTCCTTTGCCATGAAGAAGATCCAAATTCAACCAGTTCAGGCTAGTAAACCTGTTTGAAAGACCTTTTTTCAGTGAAATGCAGCTTAGTGCAAAAACAGGCTGCTCTCGCTCTGAAACGCTCATTTTTCACATAAGCCACTTTTCAGCCTTAGGAGACTGTACAGTGCTAAAACAGCCTCCTATCGCTCTGAAACGCTCATTTTTGACATAACCCACTTTTCAGCCTTAATGAATTAAATTCCAGGTAAAAACTCCTTTGCCATGAAGAAGATCCAAATTCAACAAGTTCAGGCTAGTAAACCTGTTTGAAAGACCTTTTTTCAGTGAAATGCAGCTTAGTGCAAAAACAGGCTGCTCTCGCTCTGAAACGCTCATTTTTCACATAAGCCACTTTTCAGCCTTAGGAGACTGTACAGTGCTAAAACAGCCTCCTATCGCTCTGAAACGCTCATTTTTGACATAAGCCACTTTTCACCTTTAATGAATGAAATTCCAGGTAAAAACTCCTTTGCCATGAAGAAGATCCAAATTCAACCAGTTCAGGCTAGTAAACCTGTTTGAAAGACCTTTTTTCAGTGAAATGCAGCTTAGTGCAAAAACAGGCTGCTCTCGCTCTGAAACGCTCATTTTTCACATAAGCCACTTTTCAGCCTTAATGAATTAAATTCCAGGTAAAAACTCATTTGCCATGAAGAGGATCCAAATTCAACCAGTTCAGGCTAGTAAACCTGTTTGAAAGACCTTTTTTCAGTGAAATGCAGCTTAGTGCAAAAACAGGCTGCTCTCGCTCTGAAACGCTCATTTTTCACATAAGCCACTTTTCAGCGCTAAAACAGCCTCCAATCGCTCTGAAACGCTCATTTTTGACATAAGCCACTTTTCACCTTTAATGAATTAAATTCCAGGTAAAAACTCCTTTGCCATGAAGAAGATCCAAATTCAACCAGTTCAGGCTAGTAAACCTGTTTGAAAGACCTTTTTTCAGTGAAATGCAGCTTAGTGCAAAAACAGGCTGCTCTCGCTCTGAAACGCTCATTTTTCACATAAGCCACTTTTCAGCGCTAAAACAGCCTCCAATCGCTCTGAAACGCTCATTTTTGACATAAGCCACTTTTCAGCCTCAAAGAATGAAATTCCAGGTAAAAACTCCTTTGCCATGAAGAAGATCCAAATTCAACCAGTTCAGGCTAGTAAACCTGTTTGAAAGACCTTTTTTCAGTGAAATGCAGCTTAGTGCAAAAACAGGCTGCTCTCGCTCTGAAACGCTCATTTTTGACATAAGCCACTTTTCACCTTTAATGAATGAAATTCCAGGTAAAAACTCCTTTGCCATGAATAAGATCCAAATTCAACCAGTTCAGGCTAGTAAACCTGTTTGAAAGACCTTTTTTCAGTGAAATGCAGCTTAGTGCAAAAACAGGCTGCTCTCGCTCTGAAACGCTCATTTTTCACATAAGCCACTTTTCAGCACTAAAACAGCCTCCAATCGCTCTGAAACGCTCATTTTTGACATAAGCCACTTTTCACCTTTAATGAATGAAATTCCAGGTAAAAACTCCTTTGCCATGAAGAAGATCCAAATTCAACCAGTTCAGGCTAGTACACCTGTTTGAAAGACCTTTTTTCAGTGAAATGCAGCTTAGTGCAAAAACAGGCTGCTCTCGCTCTGAAACGCTCATTTTTCACATAAGCCACTTTTCAGCGCTAAAACAGCCTCCAATCGCTCTGAAACGCTCATTTTTGACATAAGCCACTTTTCACCTTTAATGAATGAAATTCCAGGTAAAAACTCCTTTGCCATGAAGAAGATCCAAATTCAACCAGTTCAGGCTAGTACACCTGTTTGAAAGACCTTTTTTCAGTGAAATGCAGCTTAGTGCAAAAACAGGCTGCTCTCGCTCTGAAACGCTCATTTTTCACATAAGCCACTTTTCAGCGCTAAAACAGCCTCCAATCGCTCTGAAACGCTCATTTTTGACATAAGCCACTTTTCACCTTTAATGAATGAAATTCCAGGTAAAAACTCCTTTGCCATGAAGAAGATCCAAATTCAACCAGTTCAGGCTAGTAAACCTGTTTGAAAGACCTTTTTTCAGTGAAATGCAGCTTAGTGCAAAAACAGGCTGCTCTCGCTCTGAAACGCTCATTTTTCACATAAGCCACTTTTCAGCCTTAGGCGACTGTACAGTGCTAGAACAGCCTCCAATCACTCTGAAACGCTCATTTTTGACATAAGCCACTTTTCACCTTTAATGAATGAAATTCCAGGTAAAAACTCCTTTGCCATGAAGAAGATCCAAATTCAACCAGTTCAGGCTAGTAAACCTGTTTGAAAGACCTTTTTTCAGTGAAATGCAGCTTAGTGCAAAAACAGGCTGCTCTCGCTCTGAAACGCTCATTTTTCACATAAGCCACTTTTCAGCCTTAGGCGACTGTACAGTGCTAAAACAGCCTCCAATCGCTCTGAAACGCTCATTTTTGACATAAGCCACTTTTCACCTTTAATGAATGAAATTCCAGGTAAAAACTCCTTTGCCATGAAGAAGATCCAAATTCAACCAGTTCAGGCTAGTAAACCTGTTTGAAAGACCTTTTTTCAGTGAAATGCAGCTTAGTGCAAAAACAGGCTGCTCTCGCTCTGAAACGCTCATTTTTCACATAAGCCACTTTTCAGCGCTAAAACAGCCTCCAATCGCTCTGAAACGCTCATTTTTGACATAAGCCACTTTTCACCTTTAATGAATGAAATTCCAGGTAAAAACTCCTTTGCCATGAAGAAGATCCAAATTCAACCAGTTCAGGCTAGTAAACCTGTTTGAAAGACTTTTTTTCAGTGAAATGCAGCTTAGTGCAAAAACAGGCTGCTCTCGCTCTGAAACGCTCATTTTTCACATAAGCCACTTTTCAGCCTTAGGAGACTGTACAGTGCTAAAACAGCCTCCTATCGCTCTGAAACGCTCATTTTTGACATAACCCACTTTTCAGCCTTAATGAATTAAATTCCAGGTAAAAACTCCTTTGCCATGAAGAAGATCCAAATTCAACAAGTTCAGGCTAGTAAACCTGTTTGAAAGACCTTTTTTCAGTGAAATGCAGCTTAGTGCAAAAACAGGCTGCTCTCGCTCTGAAACGCTCATTTTTCACATAAGCCACTTTTCAGCGCTAAAACAGCCTCCAATCGCTCTGAAACGCTCATTTTTGACATAAGCCACTTTTCACCTTTAATGAATGAAATTCCAGGTAAAAACTCCTTTGCCATGAAGAAGATCCAAATTCAACCAGTTCAGGCTAGTAAACCTGTTTGAAAGACCTTTTTTCAGTGAAATGCAGCTTAGTGCAAAAACAGGCTGCTCTCGCTCTGAAACGCTCATTTTTCACATAAGCCACTTTTCAGCCTTAATGAATTAAATTCCAGGTAAAAACTCATTTGCCATGAAGAGGATCCAAATTCAACCAGTTCAGGCTAGTAAACCTGTTTGAAAGACCTTTTTTCAGTGAAATGCAGCTTAGTGCAAAAACAGGCTGCTCTCGCTCTGAAACGCTCATTTTTCACATAAGCCACTTTTCAGCCTTAGGCGACTGTGCAGTGCTAAAACAGCCTCCTATCGCTCTGAAACGCTCATTTTTCACATAAGCCACTTTTCAGCCTTAATGAATTAAATTCCAGGTAAAAACTCATTTGCCATGAAGAGGATCCAAATTCAACCAGTTCAGGCTAGTAAACCTGTTTGAAAGACCTTTTTTCAGTGAAATGCAGCTTAGTGCAAAAACAGGCTGCTCTCGCTCTGAAACGCTCATTTTTCACATAAGCCACTTTTCAGCCTTAGGCGACTGTACAGTGCAAAAAAAGACTCCTATCGCTCTGAAACGCTCATTTTTGACATAAGCCACTTTTCAGCCTTAATGAATTAAATTCCAGGTAAAAACTCCTTTGCCATGAAGAAGATCCAAATTCAACCAGTTCAGGCTAGTACACCTGTTTGAAAGACCTTTTTTCAGTGAAATGCAGCTTAGTGCAAAAACAGGCTGCTCTCGCTCTGAAACGCTCATTTTTCACATAAGCCACTTTTCAGCGCTAAAACAGCCTCCAATCGCTCTGAAACGCTCATTTTTGACATAAGCCACTTTTCACCTTTAATGAATGAAATTCCAGGTAAAAACTCCTTTGCCATGAAGAAGATCCAAATTCAACCAGTTCAGGCTAGTAAACCTGTTTGAAAGACCTTTTTTCAGTGAAATGCAGCTTAGTGCAAAAACAGGCTGCTCTCGCTCTGAAACGCTCATTTTTCACATAAGCCACTTTTCAGCCTTAGGAGACTGTACAGTGCTAAAACAGCCTCCTATCGCTCTGAAACGCTCATTTTTGACATAACCCACTTTTCAGCCTTAATGAATTAAATTCCAGGTAAAAACTCCTTTGCCATGAAGAAGATCCAAATTCAACAAGTTCAGGCTAGTAAACCTGTTTGAAAGACCTTTTTTCAGTGAAATGCAGCTTAGTGCAAAAACAGGCTGCTCTCGCTCTGAAACGCTCATTTTTCACATAAGCCACTTTTCAGCCTTAGGCGACTGTACAGTGCTAAAACAGCCTCCTATCGCTCTGAAACGCTCATTTTTGACATAAGCCACTTTTCAGCCTTAATGAATTAAATTCCAGGTAAAAACTCCTTTGCCATGAAGAAGATCCAAATTCAACCAGTTCAGGCTAGTAAACCTGTTTGAAAGACCTTTTTTCAGTGAAATGCAGCTTAGTGCAAAAACAGGCTGCTCTCGCTCTGAAACGCTCATTTTTCACATAAGCCACTTTTCAGCCTTAGGAGACTGTACAGTGCTAAAACAGCCTCCTATCGCTCTGAAACGCTCATTTTTGACATAACCCACTTTTCAGCCTTAATGAATTAAATTCCAGGTAAAAACTCCTTTGCCATGAAGAAGATCCAAATTCAACAAGTTCAGGCTAGTAAACCTGTTTGAAAGACCTTTTTTCAGTGAAATGCAGCTTAGTGCAAAAACAGGCTGCTCTCGCTCTGAAACGCTCATTTTTCACATAAGCCACTTTTCAGCCTTAGGAGACTGTACAGTGCTAAAACAGCCTCCTATCGCTCTGAAACGCTCATTTTTGACATAAGCCACTTTTCACCTTTAATGAATGAAATTCCAGGTAAAAACTCCTTTGCCATGAAGAAGATCCAAATTCAACCAGTTCAGGCTAGTAAACCTGTTTGAAAGACCTTTTTTCAGTGAAATGCAGCTTAGTGCAAAAACAGGCTGCTCTCGCTCTGAAACGCTCATTTTTCACATAAGCCACTTTTCAGCCTTAATGAATTAAATTCCAGGTAAAAACTCATTTGCCATGAAGAGGATCCAAATTCAACCAGTTCAGGCTAGTAAACCTGTTTGAAAGACCTTTTTTCAGTGAAATGCAGCTTAGTGCAAAAACAGGCTGCTCTCGCTCTGAAACGCTCATTTTTCACATAAGCCACTTTTCAGCGCTAAAACAGCCTCCAATCGCTCTGAAACGCTCATTTTTGACATAAGCCACTTTTCACCTTTAATGAATTAAATTCCAGGTAAAAACTCCTTTGCCATGAAGAAGATCCAAATTCAACCAGTTCAGGCTAGTAAACCTGTTTGAAAGACCTTTTTTCAGTGAAATGCAGCTTAGTGCAAAAACAGGCTGCTCTCGCTCTGAAACGCTCATTTTTCACATAAGCCACTTTTCAGCGCTAAAACAGCCTCCAATCGCTCTGAAACGCTCATTTTTGACATAAGCCACTTTTCAGCCTCAAAGAATGAAATTCCAGGTAAAAACTCCTTTGCCATGAAGAAGATCCAAATTCAACCAGTTCAGGCTAGTAAACCTGTTTGAAAGACCTTTTTTCAGTGAAATGCAGCTTAGTGCAAAAACAGGCTGCTCTCGCTCTGAAACGCTCATTTTTGACATAAGCCACTTTTCACCTTTAATGAATGAAATTCCAGGTAAAAACTCCTTTGCCATGAATAAGATCCAAATTCAACCAGTTCAGGCTAGTAAACCTGTTTGAAAGACCTTTTTTCAGTGAAATGCAGCTTAGTGCAAAAACAGGCTGCTCTCGCTCTGAAACGCTCATTTTTCACATAAGCCACTTTTCAGCACTAAAACAGCCTCCAATCGCTCTGAAACGCTCATTTTTGACATAAGCCACTTTTCACCTTTAATGAATGAAATTCCAGGTAAAAACTCCTTTGCCATGAAGAAGATCCAAATTCAACCAGTTCAGGCTAGTAAACCTGTTTGAAAGACCTTTTTTCAGTGAAATGCAGCTTAGTGCAAAAACAGGCTGCTCTCGCTCTGAAACGCTCATTTTTCACATAAGCCACTTTTCAGCCTTAGGCGACTGTACAGTGCTAAAACAGCCTCCTATCGCTCTGAAACGCTCATTTTTGACATAAGCCACTTTTCAGCCTTAATGAATTAAATTCCAGGTAAAAACTCCTTTGCCATGAAGAAGATCCAAATTCAACCAGTTCAGGCTAGTAAACCTGTTTGAAAGACCTTTTTTCAGTGAAATGCAGCTTAGTGCAAAAACAGGCTGCTCTCGCTCTGAAACGCTCATTTTTCACATAAGCCACTTTTCAGCCTTAATGAATTAAATTCCAGGTAAAAACTCATTTGCCATGAAGAGGATCCAAATTCAACCAGTTCAGGCTAGTAAACCTGTTTGAAAGACCTTTTTTCAGTGAAATGCAGCTTAGTGCAAAAACAGGCTGCTCTCGCTCTGAAACGCTCATTTTTCACATAAGCCACTTTTCAGCCTTAGGCGACTGTACAGTGCTAAAACAGCCTCCAATCGCTCTGAAACGCTCATTTTTGACATAAGCCACTTTTCACCTTTAATGAATGAAATTCCAGGTAAAAACTCCTTTGCCATGAAGAAGATCCAAATTCAACCAGTTCAGGCTAGTAAACCTGTTTGAAAGACCTTTTTTCAGTGAAATGCAGCTTAGTGCAAAAACAGGCTGCTCTCGCTCTGAAACGCTCATTTTTCACATAAGCCACTTTTCAGCGCTAAAACAGCCTCCAATCGCTCTGAAACGCTCATTTTTGACATAAGCCACTTTTCACCTTTAATGAATGAAATTCCAGGTAAAAACTCCTTTGCCATGAAGAAGATCCAAATTCAACCAGTTCAGGCTAGTAAACCTGTTTGAAAGACCTTTTTTCAGTGAAATGCAGCTTAGTGCAAAAACAGGCTGCTCTCGCTCTGAAACGCTCATTTTTCACATAAGCCACTTTTCAGCCTTAGGAGACTGTACAGTGCTAAAACAGCCTCCTATCGCTCTGAAACGCTCATTTTTGACATAACCCACTTTTCAGCCTTAATGAATTAAATTCCAGGTAAAAACTCCTTTGCCATGAAGAAGATCCAAATTCAACAAGTTCAGGCTAGTAAACCTGTTTGAAAGACCTTTTTTCAGTGAAATGCAGCTTAGTGCAAAAACAGGCTGCTCTCGCTCTGAAACGCTCATTTTTCACATAAGCCACTTTTCAGCCTTAGGCGACTGTACAGTGCTAAAACAGCCTCCTATCGCTCTGAAACGCTCATTTTTGACATAAGCCACTTTTCAGCCTTAATGAATTAAATTCCAGGTAAAAACTCCTTTGCCATGAAGAAGATCCAAATTCAACCAGTTCAGGCTAGTAAACCTGTTTGAAAGACCTTTTTTCAGTGAAATGCAGCTTAGTGCAAAAACAGGCTGCTCTCGCTCTGAAACGCTCATTTTTCACATAAGCCACTTTTCAGCCTTAGGAGACTGTACAGTGCTAAAACAGCCTCCTATCGCTCTGAAACGCTCATTTTTGACATAACCCACTTTTCAGCCTTAATGAATTAAATTCCAGGTAAAAACTCCTTTGCCATGAAGAAGATCCAAATTCAACAAGTTCAGGCTAGTAAACCTGTTTGAAAGACCTTTTTTCAGTGAAATGCAGCTTAGTGCAAAAACAGGCTGCTCTCGCTCTGAAACGCTCATTTTTCACATAAGCCACTTTTCAGCCTTAGGAGACTGTACAGTGCTAAAACAGCCTCCTATCGCTCTGAAACGCTCATTTTTGACATAAGCCACTTTTCACCTTTAATGAATGAAATTCCAGGTAAAAACTCCTTTGCCATGAAGAAGATCCAAATTCAACCAGTTCAGGCTAGTAAACCTGTTTGAAAGACCTTTTTTCAGTGAAATGCAGCTTAGTGCAAAAACAGGCTGCTCTCGCTCTGAAACGCTCATTTTTCACATAAGCCACTTTTCAGCGCTAAAACAGCCTCCAATCGCTCTGAAACGCTCATTTTTGACATAAGCCACTTTTCACCTTTAATGAATGAAATTCCAGGTAAAAACTCCTTTGCCATGAAGAAGATCCAAATTCAACCAGTTCAGGCTAGTAAACCTGTTTGAAAGACCTTTTTTCAGTGAAATGCAGCTTAGTGCAAAAACAGGCTGCTCTCGCTCTGAAACGCTCATTTTTCACATAAGCCACTTTTCAGCCTTAATGAATTAAATTCCAGGTAAAAACTCATTTGCCATGAAGAGGATCCAAATTCAACCAGTTCAGGCTAGTAAACCTGTTTGAAAGACCTTTTTTCAGTGAAATGCAGCTTAGTGCAAAAACAGGCTGCTCTCGCTCTGAAACGCTCATTTTTCACATAAGCCACTTTTCAGCGCTAAAACAGCCTCCAATCGCTCTGAAACGCTCATTTTTGACATAAGCCACTTTTCACCTTTAATGAATTAAATTCCAGGTAAAAACTCCTTTGCCATGAAGAAGATCCAAATTCAACCAGTTCAGGCTAGTAAACCTGTTTGAAAGACCTTTTTTCAGTGAAATGCAGCTTAGTGCAAAAACAGGCTGCTCTCGCTCTGAAACGCTCATTTTTCACATAAGCCACTTTTCAGCCTTAGGAGACTGTACAGTGCTAAAACAGCCTCCTATCGCTCTGAAACGCTCATTTTTGACATAACCCACTTTTCAGCCTTAATGAATTAAATTCCAGGTAAAAACTCCTTTGCCATGAAGAAGATCCAAATTCAACCAGTTCAGGCTAGTAAACCTGTTTGAAAGACCTTTTTTCAGTGAAATGCAGCTTAGTGCAAAAACAGGCTGCTCTCGCTCTGAAACGCTCATTTTTCACATAAGCCACTTTTCAGCGCTAAAACAGCCTCCAATCGCTCTGAAACGCTCATTTTTGACATAAGCCACTTTTCAGCCTCAAAGAATGAAATTCCAGGTAAAAACTCCTTTGCCATGAAGAAGATCCAAATTCAACCAGTTCAGGCTAGTAAACCTGTTTGAAAGACCTTTTTTCAGTGAAATGCAGCTTAGTGCAAAAACAGGCTGCTCTCGCTCTGAAACGCTCATTTTTCACATAAGCCACTTTTCAGCGCTAAAACAGCCTCCAATCGCTCTGAAACGCTCATTTTTGACATAAGCCACTTTTCACCTTTAATGAATGAAATTCCAGGTAAAAACTCCTTTGCCATGAAGAAGATCCAAATTCAACCAGTTCAGGCTAGTAAACCTGTTTGAAAGACCTTTTTTCAGTGAAATGCAGCTTAGTGCAAAAACAGGCTGCTCTCGCTCTGAAACGCTCATTTTTCACATAAGCCACTTTTCAGCGCTAAAACAGCCTCCAATCGCTCTGAAACGCTCATTTTTGACATAAGACACTTTTCACCTTTAATGAATGAAATTCCAGGTAAAAACTCCTTTGCCATGAAGAAGATCCAAATTCAACCAGTTCAGGCTAGTAAACCTGTTTGAAAGACCTTTTTTCAGTGAAATGCAGCTTAGTGCAAAAACAGGCTGCTCTCGCTCTGAAACGCTCATTTTTCACACAAGCCACTTTTCAGCCTTAGGAGACTGTACAGTGCTAAAACAGCCTCCTATCGCTCTGAAACGCTCATTTTTGACATAAGCCTTAATGAATTAAATTCCAGGTAAAAACTCCTTTGCCATGAAGAAGATCCAAATTCAACCAGTTCAGGCTAGTAAACCTGTTTGAAAGACCTTTTTTCAGTGAAATGCAGCTTAGTGCAAAAACAGGCTGCTCTCGCTCTGAAACGCTCATTTTTCACATAAGCCACTTTTCAGCCTTAATGAATTAAATTCCAGGTAAAAACTCATTTGCCATGAAGAGGATCCAAATTCAACCAGTTCAGGCTAGTAAACCTGTTTGAAAGACCTTTTTTCAGTGAAATGCAGCTTAGTGCAAAAACAGGCTGCTCTCGCTCTGAAACGCTCATTTTTCACATAAGCCACTTTTCAGCCTTAGGCGACTGTACAGTGCTAAAACAGCCTCCTATCGCTCTGAAACGCTCATTTTTGACATAACCCACTTTTCAGCCTTAATGAATGAAATTCCAGGTAAAAACTCCTTTGCCATGAAGAAGATCCAAATTCAACCAGTTCAGGCTAGTAAACCTGTTTGAAAGACCTTTTTTCAGTGAAATGCAGCTTAGTGCAAAAACAGGCTGCTCTCGCTCTGAAACGCTCATTTTTCACATAAGCCACTTTTCAGCCTTAGGCGACTGTACAGTGCTAAAACAGCCTCCTATCGCTCTGAAACGCTCATTTTTCACATAAGCCACTTTTCAGCCTTAATGAATTAAATTCCAGGTAAAAACTCATTTGCCATGAAGAGGATCCAAATTCAACCAGTTCAGGCTAGTAAACCTGTTTGAAAGACCTTTTTTCAGTGAAATGCAGCTTAGTGCAAAAACAGGCTGCTCTCGCTCTGAAACGCTCATTTTTCACATAAGCCACTTTTCAGCCTTAGGCGACTGTACAGTGCTAAAACAGCCTCCAATCGCTCTGAAACGCTCATTTTTGACATAAGCCACTTTTCACCTTTAATGAATGAAATTCCAGGTAAAAACTCCTTTGCCATGAAGAAGATCCAAATTCAACCAGTTCAGGCTAGTAAACCTGTTTGAAAGACCTTTTTTCAGTGAAATGCAGCTTAGTGCAAAAACAGGCTGCTCTCGCTCTGAAACGCTCATTTTTCACATAAGCCACTTTTCAGCGCTAAAACAGCCTCCAATCGCTCTGAAACGCTCATTTTTGACATAAGCCACTTTTCACCTTTAATGAATGAAATTCCAGGTAAAAACTCCTTTGCCATGAAGAATATCCAAATTCAACCAGTTCAGGCTAGTAAACCTGTTTGAAAGACCTTTTTTCAGTGAAATGCAGCTTAGTGCAAAAACAGGCTGCTCTCGCTCTGATACGCTCATTTTTCACATAAGCCACTTTTCAGCGCTAAAACAGCCTCCAATCGCTCTGAAACGCTCATTTTTGACATAAGCCACTTTTCACCTTTAATGAATGAAATTCCAGGTAAAAACTCCTTTGCCATGAATAAGATCCAAATTCAACCCGTTCAGGCTAGTAAACCTGTTTGAAAGACCTTTTTTCAGTGAAATGCAGCTTAGTGCAAAAACAGGCTGCTCTCGCTCTGAAACGCTCATTTTTCACATAAGCCACTTTTCAGCCTTAGGCGACTGTACAGTGCTAAAACAGCCTCCAATCGCTCTGAAACGCTCATTTTTGACATAAGCCACTTTTCACCTTTAATGAATGAAATTCCAGGTAAAAACTCCTTTGCCATGAAGAAGATCCAAATTCAACCAGTTCAGGCTAGTAAACCTGTTTGAAAGACCTTTTTTCAGTGAAATGCAGCTTAGTGCAAAAACAGGCTGCTCTCGCTCTGAAACGCTCATTTTTCACACAAGCCACTTTTCAGCCTTAGGAGACTGTACAGTGCTAAAACAGCCTCCAATCGCTCTGAAACGCTCATTTTTGACATAAGCCACTTTTCACCTTTAATGAATGAAATTCCAGGTAAAAACTCCTTTGCCATGAAGAAGATCCAAATTCAACCAGTTCAGGCTAGTAAACCTGTTTGAAAGACCTTTTTTCAGTGAAATGCAGCTTAGTGCAAAAACAGTCTGCTCTCGCTCTGAAACGCTCATTTTTCACACAAGCCACTTTTCAGCCTTAGGAGACTGTACAGTGCTAAAACAGCCTCCTATCGCTCTGAAACGCTCATTTTTGACATAAGCCACTTTTCAGCCTTAATGAATTAAATTCCAGGTAAAAACTCCTTTGCCATGAAGAAGATCCAAATTCAACCAGTTCAGGCTAGTAAACCTGTTTGAAAGACCTTTTTTCAGTGAAATGCAGCTTAGTGCAAAAACAGGCTGCTCTCGCTCTGAAACGCTCATTTTTCACATAAGCCACTTTTCAGCCTTAATGAATTAAATTCCAGGTAAAAACTCATTTGCCATGAAGAGGATCCAAATTCAACCAGTTCAGGCTAGTAAACCTGTTTGAAAGACCTTTTTTCAGTGAAATGCAGCTTAGTGCAAAAACAGGCTGCTCTCGCTCTGAAACGCTCATTTTTCACATAAGCCACTTTTCAGCCTTAGGCGACTGTACAGTGCTAAAACAGCCTCCTATCGCTCTGAAACGCTCATTTTTGACATAACCCACTTTTCAGCCTTAATGAATGAAATTCCAGGTAAAAACTCCTTTGCCATGAAGAAGATCCAAATTCAACCAGTTCAGGCTAGTAAACCTGTTTGAAAGACCTTTTTTCAGTGAAATGCAGCTTAGTGCAAAAACAGGCTGCTCTCGCTCTGAAACGCTCATTTTTCACATAAGCCACTTTTCAGCCTTAGGCGACTGTGCAGTGCTAAAACAGCCTCCTATCGCTCTGAAACGCTCATTTTTCACATAAGCCACTTTTCAGCCTTAATGAATTAAATTCCAGGTAAAAACTCATTTGCCATGAAGAGGATCCAAATTCAACCAGTTCAGGCTAGTAAACCTGTTTGAAAGACCTTTTTTCAGTGAAATGCAGCTTAGTGCAAAAACAGGCTGCTCTCGCTCTGAAACGCTCATTTTTCACATAAGCCACTTTTCAGCCTTAGGCGACTGTACAGTGCTAAAACAGCCTCCAATCGCTCTGAAACGCTCATTTTTGACATAAGCCACTTTTCACCTTTAATGAATGAAATTCCAGGTAAAAACTCCTTTGCCATGAAGAAGATCCAAATTCAACCAGTTCAGGCTAGTAAACCTGTTTGAAAGACCTTTTTTCAGTGAAATGCAGCTTAGTGCAAAAACAGGCTGCTCTCGCTCTGAAACGCTCATTTTTCACATAAGCCACTTTTCAGCGCTAAAACAGCCTCCAATCGCTCTGAAACGCTCATTTTTGACATAAGCCACTTTTCACCTTTAATGAATGAAATTCCAGGTAAAAACTCCTTTGCCATGAAGAATATCCAAATTCAACCAGTTCAGGCTAGTAAACCTGTTTGAAAGACCTTTTTTCAGTGAAATGCAGCTTAGTGCAAAAACAGGCTGCTCTCGCTCTGATACGCTCATTTTTCACATAAGCCACTTTTCAGCGCTAAAACAGCCTCCAATCGCTCTGAAACGCTCATTTTTGACATAAGCCACTTTTCACCTTTAATGAATGAAATTCCAGGTAAAAACTCCTTTGCCATGAATAAGATCCAAATTCAACCCGTTCAGGCTAGTAAACCTGTTTGAAAGACCTTTTTTCAGTGAAATGCAGCTTAGTGCAAAAACAGGCTGCTCTCGCTCTGAAACGCTCATTTTTCACATAAGCCACTTTTCAGCCTTAGGCGACTGTACAGTGCTAAAACAGCCTCCAATCGCTCTGAAACGCTCATTTTTGACATAAGCCACTTTTCACCTTTAATGAATGAAATTCCAGGTAAAAACTCCTTTGCCATGAAGAAGATCCAAATTCAACCAGTTCAGGCTAGTAAACCTGTTTGAAAGACCTTTTTTCAGTGAAATGCAGCTTAGTGCAAAAACAGGCTGCTCTCGCTCTGAAACGCTCATTTTTCACACAAGCCACTTTTCAGCCTTAGGAGACTGTACAGTGCTAAAACAGCCTCCAATCGCTCTGAAACGCTCATTTTTGACATAAGCCACTTTTCACCTTTAATGAATGAAATTCCAGGTAAAAACTCCTTTGCCATGAAGAAGATCCAAATTCAACCAGTTCAGGCTAGTAAACCTGTTTGAAAGACCTTTTTTCAGTGAAATGCAGCTTAGTGCAAAAACAGTCTGCTCTCGCTCTGAAACGCTCATTTTTCACACAAGCCACTTTTCAGCCTTAGGAGACTGTACAGTGCTAAAACAGCCTCCTATCGCTCTGAAACGCTCATTTTTGACATAAGCCACTTTTCAGCCTTAATGAATTAAATTCCAGGTAAAAACTCCTTTGCCATGAAGAAGATCCAAATTCAACCAGTTCAGGCTAGTAAACCTGTTTGAAAGACCTTTTTTCAGTGAAATGCAGCTTAGTGCAAAAACAGGCTGCTCTCGCTCTGAAACGCTCATTTTTCACATAAGCCACTTTTCAGCCTTAATGAATTAAATTCCAGGTAAAAACTCATTTGCCATGAAGAGGATCCAAATTCAACCAGTTCAGGCTAGTAAACCTGTTTGAAAGACCTTTTTTCAGTGAAATGCAGCTTAGTGCAAAAACAGGCTGCTCTCGCTCTGAAACGCTCATTTTTCACATAAGCCACTTTTCAGCCTTAGGCGACTGTACAGTGCTAAAACAGCCTCCTATCGCTCTGAAACGCTCATTTTTGACATAACCCACTTTTCAGCCTTAATGAATGAAATTCCAGGTAAAAACTCCTTTGCCATGAAGAAGATCCAAATTCAACCAGTTCAGGCTAGTAAACCTGTTTGAAAGACCTTTTTTCAGTGAAATGCAGCTTAGTGCAAAAACAGGCTGCTCTCGCTCTGAAACGCTCATTTTTCACATAAGCCACTTTTCAGCCTTAGGCGACTGTGCAGTGCTAAAACAGCCTCCTATCGCTCTGAAACGCTCATTTTTCACATAAGCCACTTTTCAGCCTTAATGAATTAAATTCCAGGTAAAAACTCATTTGCCATGAAGAGGATCCAAATTCAACCAGTTCAGGCTAGTAAACCTGTTTGAAAGACCTTTTTTCAGTGAAATGCAGCTTAGTGCAAAAACAGGCTGCTCTCGCTCTGAAACGCTCATTTTTCACATAAGCCACTTTTCAGCCTTAGGCGACTGTACAGTGCTAAAACAGCCTCCAATCGCTCTGAAACGCTCATTTTTGACATAAGCCACTTTTCACCTTTAATGAATGAAATTCCAGGTAAAAACTCCTTTGCCATGAAGAAGATCCAAATTCAACCAGTTCAGGCTAGTAAACCTGTTTGAAAGACCTTTTTTCAGTGAAATGCAGCTTAGTGCAAAAACAGGCTGCTCTCGCTCTGAAACGCTCATTTTTCACATAAGCCACTTTTCAGCGCTAAAACAGCCTCCAATCGCTCTGAAACGCTCATTTTTGACATAAGCCACTTTTCACCTTTAATGAATGAAATTCCAGGTAAAAACTCCTTTGCCATGAAGAAGATCCAAATTCAACCAGTTCAGGCTAGTAAACCTGTTTGAAAGACCTTTTTTCAGTGAAATGCAGCTTAGTGCAAAAACAGGCTGCTCTCGCTCTGAAACGCTCATTTTTCACACAAGCCACTTTTCAGCCTTAGGAGACTGTACAGTGCTAAAACAGCCTCCTATCGCTCTGAAACGCTCATTTTTGACATAAGCCACTTTTCAGCCTTAATGAATTAAATTCCAGGTAAAAACTCCTTTGCCATGAAGAAGATCCAAATTCAACCAGTTCAGGCTAGTAAACCTGTTTGAAAGACCTTTTTTCAGTGAAATGCAGCTTAGTGCAAAAACAGGCTGCTCTCGCTCTGAAACGCTCATTTTTCACATAAGCCACTTTTCAGCCTTAATGAATTAAATTCCAGGTAAAAACTCATTTGCCATGAAGAGGATCCAAATTCAACCAGTTCAGGCTAGTAAACCTGTTTGAAAGACCTTTTTTCAGTGAAATGCAGCTTAGTGCAAAAACAGGCTGCTCTCGCTCTGAAACGCTCATTTTTCACATAAGCCACTTTTCAGCCTTAGGCGACTGTACAGTGCTAAAACAGCCTCCTATCGCTCTGAAACGCTCATTTTTGACATAACCCACTTTTCAGCCTTAATGAATGAAATTCCAGGTAAAAACTCCTTTGCCATGAAGAAGATCCAAATTCAACCAGTTCAGGCTAGTAAACCTGTTTGAAAGACCTTTTTTCAGTGAAATGCAGCTTAGTGCAAAAACAGGCTGCTCTCGCTCTGAAACGCTCATTTTTCACATAAGCCACTTTTCAGCCTTAGGCGACTGTACAGTGCTAAAACAGCCTCCTATCGCTCTGAAACGCTCATTTTTCACATAAGCCACTTTTCAGCCTTAATGAATTAAATTCCAGGTAAAAACTCATTTGCCATGAAGAGGATCCAAATTCAACCAGTTCAGGCTAGTAAACCTGTTTGAAAGACCTTTTTTCAGTGAAATGCAGCTTAGTGCAAAAACAGGCTGCTCTCGCTCTGAAACGCTCATTTTTCACATAAGCCACTTTTCAGCCTTAGGCGACTGTACAGTGCTAAAACAGCCTCCAATCGCTCTGAAACGCTCATTTTTGACATAAGCCACTTTTCACCTTTAATGAATGAAATTCCAGGTAAAAACTCCTTTGCCATGAAGAAGATCCAAATTCAACCAGTTCAGGCTAGTAAACCTGTTTGAAAGACCTTTTTTCAGTGAAATGCAGCTTAGTGCAAAAACAGGCTGCTCTCGCTCTGAAACGCTCATTTTTCACATAAGCCACTTTTCAGCGCTAAAACAGCCTCCAATCGCTCTGAAACGCTCATTTTTGACATAAGCCACTTTTCACCTTTAATGAATGAAATTCCAGGTAAAAACTCCTTTGCCATGAAGAAGATCCAAATTCAACCAGTTCAGGCTAGTACACCTGTTTGAAAGACCTTTTTTCAGTGAAATGCAGCTTAGTGCAAAAACAGGCTGCTCTCGCTCTGAAACGCTCATTTTTCACATAAGCCACTTTTCAGCGCTAAAACAGCCTCCAATCGCTCTGAAACGCTCATTTTTGACATAAGCCACTTTTCACCTTTAATGAATGAAATTCCAGGTAAAAACTCCTTTGCCATGAAGAAGATCCAAATTCAACCAGTTCAGGCTAGTAAACCTGTTTGAAAGACCTTTTTTCAGTGAAATGCAGCTTAGTGCAAAAACAGGCTGCTCTCGCTCTGAAACGCTCATTTTTCACATAAGCCACTTTTCAGCGCTAAAACAGCCTCCAATCGCTCTGAAACGCTCATTTTTGACATAAGCCACTTTTCAGCCTTAGGCGACTGTACAGTGCTAAAACAGCCTCCAATCGCTCTGAAACGCTCATTTTTGACATAAGCCACTTTTCACCTTTAATGAATGAAATTCCAGGTAAAAACTCCTTTGCCATGAAGAAGATCCAAATTCAACCAGTTCAGGCTAGTAAACCTGTTTGAAAGACCTTTTTTCAGTGAAATGCAGCTTAGTGCAAAAACAGGCTGCTCTCGCTCTGAAACGCTCATTTTTCACATAAGCCACTTTTCAGCCTTAGGAGACTGTACAGTGCTAAAACAGCCTCCTATCGCTCTGAAACGCTCATTTTTGACATAACCCACTTTTCAGCCTTAATGAATTAAATTCCAGGTAAAAACTCCTTTGCCATGAAGAAGATCCAAATTCAACAAGTTCAGGCTAGTAAACCTGTTTGAAAGACCTTTTTTCAGTGAAATGCAGCTTAGTGCAAAAACAGGCTGCTCTCGCTCTGAAACGCTCATTTTTCACAAAAGCCACTTTTCAGCGCTAAAACAGCCTCCAATCGCTCTGAAACGCTCATTTTTGACATAAGCCACTTTTCACCTTTAATGAATGAAATTCCAGGTAAAAACTCCTTTGCCATGAAGAAGATCCAAATTCAACCAGTTCAGGCTAGTAAACCTGTTTGAAAGACCTTTTTTCAGTGAAATGCAGCTTAGTGCAAAAACAGGCTGCTCTCGCTCTGAAACGCTCATTTTTCACATAAGCCACTTTTCAGCCTTAGGAGACTGTACAGTGCTAAAACAGCCTCCTATCGCTCTGAAACGCTCATTTTTGACATAACCCACTTTTCAGCCTTAATGAATTAAATTCCAGGTAAAAACTCCTTTGCCATGAAGAAGATCCAAATTCAACAAGTTCAGGCTAGTAAACCTGTTTGAAAGACCTTTTTTCAGTGAAATGCAGCTTAGTGCAAAAACAGGCTGCTCTCGCTCTGAAACGCTCATTTTTCACATAAGCCACTTTTCAGCGCTAAAACAGCCTCCAATCGCTCTGAAACGCTCATTTTTGACATAAGCCACTTTTCACCTTTAATGAATGAAATTCCAGGTAAAAACTCCTTTGCCATGAAGAAGATCCAAATTCAACCAGTTCAGGCTAGTAAACCTGTTTGAAAGACCTTTTTTCAGTGAAATGCAGCTTAGTGCAAAAACAGGCTGCTCTCGCTCTGAAACGCTCATTTTTCACATAAGCCACTTTTCAGCCTTAGGCGACTGTACAGTGCTAAAACAGCCTCCTATCGCTCTGAAACGCTCATTTTTGACATAACCCACTTTTCAGCCTTAATGAATGAAATTCCAGGTAAAAACTCCTTTGCCATGAAGAAGATCCAAATTCAACCAGTTCAGGCTAGTAAACCTGTTTGAAAGACCTTTTTTCAGTGAAATGCAGCTTAGTGCAAAAACAGGCTGCTCTCGCTCTGAAACGCTCATTTTTCACATAAGCCACTTTTCAGCGCTAAAACAGCCTCCAATCGCTCTGAAACGCTCATTTTTGACATAAGCCACTTTTCACCTTTAATGAATGAAATTCCAGGTAAAAACTTTGCCATGAAGAAGATCCAAATTCAACCAGTTCAGGCTAGTAAACCTGTTTGAAAGACCTTTTTTCAGTGAAATGCAGCTTAGTGCAAAAACAGGCTGCTCTCGCTCTGAAACGCTCATTTTTCACATAAGCCACTTTTCAGCGCTAAAACAGCCTCCAATCGCTCTGAAACGCTCATTTTTGACATAAGCCACTTTTCACCTTTAATGAATGAAATTCCAGGTAAAAACTCCTTTGCCATGAATAAGATCCAAATTCAACCAGTTCAGGCTAGTAAACCTGTTTGAAAGACCTTTTTTCAGTGAAATGCAGCTTAGTGCAAAAACAGGCTGCTCTCGCTCTGAAACGCTCATTTTTCACACAAGCCACTTTTCAGCCTTAGGAGACTGTACAGTGCTAAAACAGCCTCCTATCGCTCTGAAACGCTCATTTTTGACATAAGCCACTTTTCAGCCTTAATGAATGAAATTCCAGGTAAAAACTCCTTTGCCATGAAGAAGATCCAAATTCAACCAGTTCAGGCTAGTAAACCTGTTTGAAAGACCTTTTTTCAGTGAAATGCAGCTTAGTGCAAAAACAGGCTGCTCTCGCTCTGAAACGCTCATTTTTCACATAAGCCACTTTTCAGCGCTAAAACAGCCTCCAATCGCTCTGAAACGCTCATTTTTGACATAAGCCACTTTTCAGCCTTAGGCGACTGTACAGTGCTAAAACAGCCTCCAATCGCTCTGAAACGCTCATTTTTGACATAAGCCACTTTTCACCTTTAATGAATGAAATTCCAGGTAAAAACTCCTTTGCCATGAAGAAGATCCAAATTCAACCAGTTCAGGCTAGTAAACCTGTTTGAAAGACCTTTTTTCAGTGAAATGCAGCTTAGTGCAAAAACAGGCTGCTCTCGCTCTGAAACGCTCATTTTTCACATAAGCCACTTTTCAGCCTTAGGAGACTGTACAGTGCTAAAACAGCCTCCTATCGCTCTGAAACGCTCATTTTTGACATAACCCACTTTTCAGCCTTAATGAATTAAATTCCAGGTAAAAACTCCTTTGCCATGAAGAAGATCCAAATTCAACAAGTTCAGGCTAGTAAACCTGTTTGAAAGACCTTTTTTCAGTGAAATGCAGCTTAGTGCAAAAACAGGCTGCTCTCGCTCTGAAACGCTCATTTTTGACATAACCCACTTTTCAGCCTTAATGAATTAACCCAGCAAACATTTTCTCGACCTGCGTCTAGATGAAGACGTCCAGTCAACGTCGCGTCACGTCGTGACTTTAATTCGACTGTTTTTCAACATCATAAAATAATATCATGGCAAATATGACCTAATTAAATATGCATTTTAGAGCGGTTTAACTGAATAAACACTGCCAGAAAACGCTTTCTCGACCTGCGTCTAGATGAAGACGTCCAATCGACGTCGCGTCACAACGTGACTTTAATTCGACTTTTTTTCGACATGTTAACATTAGGGGGAATACGATCTCAAAGAAAACATATTTAACTGAAAAAACACTGTCAAGAATGATTTCCTCTATCTACTGCTGTGTCGAGATGCAGATATCCAATCATGTCGGGACGTCTGATTAACGTCGGGCAGGCAGGTTGATTTGACGTCTATCTGAGGGGCTGAAATGACCAACGTCATTTAGACGTTGTTTCAACGACCTATCAACGCACGAATGTTAAAAACTATTCGAAATAATGGAAATATGTTCGTGAATTTAAGAAAATAATGTAGTATCATATTGGCAATGTGGGCTGAAATGTTTGTGATTCTAGCATCCATCTAGGAACTATTTTTCCTCGCGTAGTTAGCGCACCTAGTGGTTTCCTACGCATGCGCAAGAAGAACTTTGCAGTGTCAGTTGACGGGGAGGAGACACAGACACCTGTGAAAGGTGAGTTACTAAAAGTACTGTAATTTAAAATGAAACCGTGTTTGGTAAGACATTATACGTTTATCAGTTGCATGTTAGAGTTTTGATTTTGTTGCTGCATCGTGTATTGTTACAGATAGCTGTTTTTTTTTGCTTTTATTCGTAACCGAGCGGCGGCTAGCAGCCGAGTTAGCTGCCGTGTGAAACTAGCCCTGAGTTAGCTCACAGGCTACGTGAGGTGCTCGATGCTAAACCGAGCCGAACATCTGTGCAACTATCGGTTTAGCATCGTTACAGAACCAAAACACTTTAAGGGGCCGTCCAGACGGGCGAAAACGTTATGTTTTCTCCGTCTTCCTCGGCATTGTTTCAAGAATATTTGCATCTAGACGGATCAACCGAAAACGCTGTAGTTCATATGCCAGGCCTATAGGTGTTGCTTGACATACACCAAAAACGGGACGGTCCAATACGGTCCATACCAGCTCCCGAAAAATATCTGGTCCACGGACATTGATATGTGGCCAGAAATCGTCTTATAACCGGGGTCTAACCGTTGACACATGCTGATAGTTGTCTGGTGTCGCTACACGACCGCAACGGCAGAGGGCGCCAGCTTATTGTAGAGACGTGACTGACAGTGTGGCTGGTTATCTGTCAATCACAGCGTAGGTGTAGAATGGTCATACTTTGTGCCATCTTCTTCAAATTTGAAACAAGTGTTCACTGATAGTGTGGCTACAGCCCCATAATGCCATTGACATGCTCAGATGAAGCCACAAGCAGTTATTCATCCTTACAGTTTTTTTTTATTTTAGGCGTACTAAAATTTTTACATTTTTATTGACTTCAGAGGTTAATCAATGTCACTATCTCTCTACATATAAAAGTAATCTATTTGTGTGTCTCTGTCCCTCGCATAGGCCTGTTTTGATAACTATTTGTCCAATTTACCTCACTTCACAGGTTTATTGTGAGACGCACACCAGGTGAGATACACACACACACACACGCACACACACTTGAATGGGGGGGCTTGAATGAATATGAATATTTGGATACAGCCTCAGAGCCGTCCGCCACTGTTTTACGCTGTTGTGATGATGCTTGGACAGAGGTGCTAATGCATAACAGCAGCAACAGTGAGGAATATCTTCAAATTCATTCTTTTAGAGTAAATGTATTCCGAAACTGTAGCACATGTTTGAAATGAAATGGAATTGTCCTTTAAAAGAAAACCTCTAATGTGCTATTGTGCTCCCTGTGTGAACAGCCAGGCACCTGCATGAAAGAGAAGTTATGCTTAGTGTTGCCTCTCTGTGTTGTGCCTTTTAAAGCCACAAAGATGTTCCATGTCATCAAGTGTAAGAAACTAAGATTGATATAATTGAAATTACTGAATGGGCTTCATGTGCATGTGGCTATCCTGGGCTAAGCTGGGCTACCATAGCACAGACTGTTAATGCCTACTGGCTTTATTAGAAACCATCAGATTCAGGCTACTGAGTGGCTCTAAGAAGTGGTTCTTTCATTACTCTTTCAACTCCCCAAACAATTTGTTCTTGCCATCTATAAAGTGCATTTAACTTCTGAATAGGCGCTCTGTAAAAATGTTTATTTTTTTCTTATGCCCTCTCTCCAGCTGCTGTGAAGAGATGGAGTCCAAAGGCCACAGATGCAGAAATAGAGAGTGTGATTCAGAACCAACTTAAACATGCCCCACCAAGGAGCGGGGGCAAGGGGCAGACCCCCACAGGACTGCAATAAAACATGTTCCAATAAACATGTTCGTTTTTTATTCAATTATTCAATATATAGATAAATCGTTACATATATCTGGTCCTGAATGCTGTCTTTTTTTTCAAAAAATTTTTTTACCTGAGATTTGTCCATGTACTACTTGTATTTTACAGTATGGGTGAACATTATTCGAGTATTTTTAACTTTATCACAGCTGAGTTTATTTACTATGAAAGTTTTAACCAGGTTCACCATTCCTGTGATATTTTAAGTTGGCAAATGTGAAATTTGCTGGTGTTGTCTATTGGACTTTTTGACCTCTTTGCATTTTAAGGATTTTTTTACTGAAATTGATAAGTTAATTTAAATAGTTGCAGATTAGAGCATTGAGAATTGCACATGTAGACTATAGGCTACAGCACAAGAGCTGTTCTTGTAATAGAATGTATGGATGTGGTAATGCCAGTTATGTAGGCACTAGTTGAAACTCGATTTAGGTAAACATATTTTTAAATGCAATACATGTGTATTTTGACAAAGGTTGATATGCCGTTGAAACAACGTGAATTGATGCCGTCTAAGAGCCGTCGAAATGACGGCGGTCATGAGAACGACGTCAGAAAAACTTTCATTTCAGCACCTCTGCTAGACGTCGAATCGACCTGCCTGACCGACGTTGATTAGACGTCAAATAGACGCCACGTAGAGACGTTGAAAAGTCGTCTATACGACGTAATAATTGAAGTAGCCTGCTCTGTGAGCCGTTTTTATGTCGTCGAAACGACGTGAATTGATGACGTCAAAATGACCGACGTCAGAAAAACTTTCATTTCAGCACCTCTGTTAGACGTCGAATCGACCTGCCTGACCGACGTTGATTAGACGTCAGATAGACGTCACGTAGAGACGTTGAAAAGTTGTCTATACAACGTAATAATGACATAGATTGAAGTAGCCTGCTCTGTGAGCCGTTGATATGTCGTTGAAACGACGTGAATTGATGCGGTCTAAGAGCCGTCGAAATGTGGTCGGTCATAAGACCGACGTCAGAAAAACTTTCATTTCAGCACCTCTTGTAGACGTCGAATCGACCTACCTGACCGACGTTGATTAGACGTCAAATAGACGTCAAAATGTTTGCTGGGAAATTCCAGGTAAAAACTCCTTTGCCATGAAGAAGATCCAAATTCAACAAGTTCAGGCTAGTAAACCTGTTTGAAAGACCTTTTTTCAGTGAAATGCAGCTTAGTGCAAAAACAGGCTGCTCTCGCTCTGAAACGCTCATTTTTCACATAAGCCACTTTTCAGCCTTAATGAATTAAATTCCAGGTAAAAACTCATTTGCCATGAAGAGGATCCAAATTCAACCAGTTCAGGCTAGTAAACCTGTTTGAAAGACCTTTTTTCAGTGAAATGCAGCTTAGTGCAAAAACAGGCTGCTCTCGCTCTGAAACGCTCATTTTTCACATAAGCCACTTTTCAGCCTTAGGCGACTGTACAGTGCTAAAACAGCCTCCTATCGCTCTGAAACGCTCATTTTTGACATAACCCACTTTTCAGCCTTAATGAATGAAATTCCAGGTAAAAACTCCTTTGCCATGAAGAAGATCCAAATTCAACCAGTTCAGGCTAGTAAACCTGTTTGAAAGACCTTTTTTCAGTGAAATGCAGCTTAGTGCAAAAACAGGCTGCTCTCGCTCTGAAACGCTCATTTTTCACATAAGCCACTTTTCAGCCTTAGGCGACTGTACAGTGCTAAAACAGCCTCCTATCGCTCTGAAACGCTCATTTTTCACATAAGCCACTTTTCAGCCTTAATGAATTAAATTCCAGGTAAAAACTCATTTGCCATGAAGAGGATCCAAATTCAACCAGTTCAGGCTAGTAAACCTGTTTGAAAGACCTTTTTTCAGTGAAATGCAGCTTAGTGCAAAAACAGGCTGCTCTCGCTCTGAAACGCTCATTTTTCACATAAGCCACTTTTCAGCCTTAGGCGACTGTACAGTGCTAAAACAGCCTCCAATCGCTCTGAAACGCTCATTTTTGACATAAGCCACTTTTCACCTTTAATGAATGAAATTCCAGGTAAAAACTCCTTTGCCATGAAGAAGATCCAAATTCAACCAGTTCAGGCTAGTAAACCTGTTTGAAAGACCTTTTTTCAGTGAAATGCAGCTTAGTGCAAAAACAGGCTGCTCTCGCTCTGAAACGCTCATTTTTCACATAAGCCACTTTTCAGCGCTAAAACAGCCTCCAATCGCTCTGAAACGCTCATTTTTGACATAAGCCACTTTTCACCTTTAATGAATGAAATTCCAGGTAAAAACTCCTTTGCCATGAAGAAGATCCAAATTCAACCAGTTCAGGCTAGTACACCTGTTTGAAAGACCTTTTTTCAGTGAAATGCAGCTTAGTGCAAAAACAGGCTGCTCTCGCTCTGAAACGCTCATTTTTCACATAAGCCACTTTTCAGCGCTAAAACAGCCTCCAATCGCTCTGAAACGCTCATTTTTGACATAAGCCACTTTTCACCTTTAATGAATGAAATTCCAGGTAAAAACTCCTTTGCCATGAAGAAGATCCAAATTCAACCAGTTCAGGCTAGTAAACCTGTTTGAAAGACCTTTTTTCAGTGAAATGCAGCTTAGTGCAAAAACAGGCTGCTCTCGCTCTGAAACGCTCATTTTTCACATAAGCCACTTTTCAGCGCTAAAACAGCCTCCAATCGCTCTGAAACGCTCATTTTTGACATAAGCCACTTTTCAGCCTTAGGCGACTGTACAGTGCTAAAACAGCCTCCAATCGCTCTGAAACGCTCATTTTTGACATAAGCCACTTTTCACCTTTAATGAATGAAATTCCAGGTAAAAACTCCTTTGCCATGAAGAAGATCCAAATTCAACCAGTTCAGGCTAGTAAACCTGTTTGAAAGACCTTTTTTCAGTGAAATGCAGCTTAGTGCAAAAACAGGCTGCTCTCGCTCTGAAACGCTCATTTTTCACATAAGCCACTTTTCAGCCTTAGGAGACTGTACAGTGCTAAAACAGCCTCCTATCGCTCTGAAACGCTCATTTTTGACATAACCCACTTTTCAGCCTTAATGAATTAAATTCCAGGTAAAAACTCCTTTGCCATGAAGAAGATCCAAATTCAACAAGTTCAGGCTAGTAAACCTGTTTGAAAGACCTTTTTTCAGTGAAATGCAGCTTAGTGCAAAAACAGGCTGCTCTCGCTCTGAAACGCTCATTTTTCACATAAGCCACTTTTCAGCCTTAGGCGACTGTACAGTGCTAAAACAGCCTCTTATCGCTCTGAAACGCTCATTTTTGACATAACCCACTTTTCAGCCTTAATGAATTAAATTCCAGGTAAAAACTCCTTTGCCATGAAGAAGATCCAAATTCAACAAGTTCAGGCTAGTAAACCTGTTTGAAAGACCTTTTTTCAGTGAAATGCAGCTTAGTGCAAAAACAGGCTGCTCTCGCTCTGAAACGCTCATTTTTCACATAAGCCACTTTTCAGCGCTAAAACAGCCTCCAATCGCTCTGAAACGCTCATTTTTGACATAAGCCACTTTTCACCTTTAATGAATGAAATTCCAGGTAAAAACTCCTTTGCCATGAAGAAGATCCAAATTCAACCAGTTCAGGCTAGTACACCTGTTTGAAAGACCTTTTTTCAGTGAAATGCAGCTTAGTGCAAAAACAGGCTGCTCTCGCTCTGAAACGCTCATTTTTCACATAAGCCACTTTTCAGCGCTAAAACAGCCTCCAATCGCTCTGAAACGCTCATTTTTGACATAAGCCACTTTTCACCTTTAATGAATGAAATTCCAGGTAAAAACTCCTTTGCCATGAAGAAGATCCAAATTCAACCAGTTCAGGCTAGTAAACCTGTTTGAAAGACCTTTTTTCAGTGAAATGCAGCTTAGTGCAAAAACAGGCTGCTCTCGCTCTGAAACGCTCATTTTTCACATAAGCCACTTTTCAGCGCTAAAACAGCCTCCAATCGCTCTGAAACGCTCATTTTTGACATAAGCCACTTTTCAGCCTTAGGCGACTGTACAGTGCTAAAACAGCCTCCAATCGCTCTGAAACGCTCATTTTTGACATAAGCCACTTTTCACCTTTAATGAATGAAATTCCAGGTAAAAACTCCTTTGCCATGAAGAAGATCCAAATTCAACCAGTTCAGGCTAGTAAACCTGTTTGAAAGACCTTTTTTCAGTGAAATGCAGCTTAGTGCAAAAACAGGCTGCTCTCGCTCTGAAACGCTCATTTTTCACATAAGCCACTTTTCAGCCTTAGGAGACTGTACAGTGCTAAAACAGCCTCCTATCGCTCTGAAACGCTCATTTTTGACATAACCCACTTTTCAGCCTTAATGAATTAAATTCCAGGTAAAAACTCCTTTGCCATGAAGAAGATCCAAATTCAACAAGTTCAGGCTAGTAAACCTGTTTGAAAGACCTTTTTTCAGTGAAATGCAGCTTAGTGCAAAAACAGGCTGCTCTCGCTCTGAAACGCTCATTTTTCACATAAGCCACTTTTCAGCCTTAGGCGACTGTACAGTGCTAAAACAGCCTCTTATCGCTCTGAAACGCTCATTTTTGACATAACCCACTTTTCAGCCTTAATGAATGAAATTCCAGGTAAAAACTCCTTTGCCATGAAGAAGATCCAAATTCAACCAGTTCAGGCTAGTAAACCTGTTTGAAAGACCTTTTTTCAGTGAAATGCAGCTTAGTGCAAAATCAGGCTGCTCTCGCTCTGAAACGCTCATTTTTCACATGAGCCACTTTTCAGCGCTAAAACAGCCTCCAATCGCTCTGAAACGCTCATTTTTGACATAAGCCACTTTTCAGCCTTAAAGAATGAAATTCCAGGTAAAAACTCCTTTGCCATGAAGAAGATCCAAATTCAACCAGTTCAGGCTAGTACACCTGTTTGAAAGACCTTTTTTCAGTGAAATGCAGCTTAGTGCAAAAACAGGCTGCTCTCGCTCTGAAACGCTCATTTTTCACATAAGCCACTTTTCAGCCTTAATGAATTAAATTCCAGGTAAAAACTCATTTGCCATGAAGAGGATCCAAATTCAACCAGTTCAGGCTAGTAAACCTGTTTGAAAGACCTTTTTTCAGTGAAATGCAGCTTAGTGCAAAAACAGGCTGCTCTCGCTCTGAAACGCTCATTTTTCACATAAGCCACTTTTCAGCCTTAGGCGACTGTACAGTGCTAAAACAGCCTCCAATCGCTCTGAAACGCTCATTTTTGACATAAGCCACTTTTCACCTTTAATGAATGAAATTCCAGGTAAAAACTCCTTTGCCATGAAGAAGATCCAAATTCAACCAGTTCAGGCTAGTAAACCTGTTTGAAAGACCTTTTTTCAGTGAAATGCAGCTTAGTGCAAAAACAGGCTGCTCTCGCTCTGAAACGCTCATTTTTCACATAAGCCACTTTTCAGCGCTAAAACAGCCTCCAATCGCTCTGAAACGCTCATTTTTGACATAAGCCACTTTTCACCTTTAATGAATGAAATTCCAGGTAAAAACTCCTTTGCCATGAAGAAGATCCAAATTCAACCAGTTCAGGCTAGTAAACCTGTTTGAAAGACCTTTTTTCAGTGAAATGCAGCTTAGTGCAAAAACAGGCTGCTCTCGCTCTGAAACGCTCATTTTTCACATAAGCCACTTTTCAGCGCTAAAACAGCCTCCAATCGCTCTGAAACGCTCATTTTTGACATAAGCCACTTTTCACCTTTAATGAATGAAATTCCAGGTAAAAACTCCTTTGCCATGAATAAGATCCAAATTCAACCAGTTCAGGCTAGTAAACCTGTTTGAAAGACCTTTTTTCAGTGAAATGCAGCTTAGTGCAAAAACAGGCTGCTCTCGCTCTGAAACGCTCATTTTTCACATAAGCCACTTTTCAGCCTTAGGAGACTGTACAGTGCTAAAACAGCCTCCTATCGCTCTGAAACGCTCATTTTTGACATAACCCACTTTTCAGCCTTAATGAATGAAATTCCAGGTAAAAACTCCTTTGCCATGAAGAAGATCCAAATTCAACCAGTTCAGGCTAGTAAACCTGTTTGAAAGACCTTTTTTCAGTGAAATGCAGCTTAGTGCAAAATCAGGCTGCTCTCGCTCTGAAACGCTCATTTTTCACATAAGCCACTTTTCAGCGCTAAAACAGCCTCCAATCGCTCTGAAACGCTCATTTTTGACATAAGCCACTTTTCAGCCTTATAGGCGACTGTACAGTGCAAAAACAGCCTCCTATCGCTCTGAAACGCTCATTTTTCACATAAGCCACTTTTCAGCCTTAGGCGACTGTACAGTGCTAAAACAGCCTCCTATCGCTCTGAAACGCTCATTTTTGACATAACCCACTTTTCAGCCTTAATGAATGAAATTCCAGGTAAAAACTCCTTTGCCATGAAGAAGATCCAAATTCAACCAGTTCAGGCTAGTAAACCTGTTTGAAAGACCTTTTTTCAGTGAAATGCAGCTTAGTGCAAAAACAGGCTGCTCTCGCTCTGAAACGCTCATTTTTCACATAAGCCACTTTTCAGCCTTAGGCGACTGTACAGTGCTAAAACAGCCTCCTATCGCTCTGAAACGCTCATTTTTGACATAACCCACTTTTCAGCCTTAATGAATGAAATTCCAGGTAAAAACTCCTTTGCCATGAAGAAGATCCAAATTCAACCAGTTCAGGCTAGTAAACCTGTTTGAAAGACCTTTTTTCAGTGAAATGCAGCTTAGTGCAAAATCAGGCTGCTCTCGCTCTGAAACGCTCATTTTTCACATAAGCCACTTTTCAGCCTCAAAGAATGAAATTCCAGGTAAAAACTCCTTTGCCATGAAGAAGATCCAAATTCAACCAGTTCAGGCTAGTAAACCTGTTTGAAAGACCTTTTTTCAGTGAAATGCAGCTTAGTGCAAAAACAGGCTGCTCTCGCTCTGAAACGCTCATTTTTCACATAAGCCACTTTTCAGCGCTAAAACAGCCTCCAATCGCTCTGAAACGCTCATTTTTGACATAAGCCACTTTTCACCTTTAATGAATGAAATTCCAGGTAAAAACTCCTTTGCCATGAAGAAGATCCAAATTCAACCAGTTCAGGCTAGTAAACCTGTTTGAAAGACCTTTTTTCAGTGAAATGCAGCTTAGTGCAAAAACAGGCTGCTCTCGCTCTGAAACGCTCATTTTTGACATAAGCCACTTTTCACCTTTAATGAATGAAATTCCAGGTAAAAACTCCTTTGCCATGAAGAAGATCCAAATTCAACCAGTTCAGGCTAGTAAACCTGTTTGAAAGACCTTTTTTCAGTGAAATGCAGCTTAGTGCAAAAACAGGCTGCTCTCGCTCTGAAACGCTCATTTTTCACATAAGCCACTTTTCAGCGCTAAAACAGCCTCCAATCGCTCTGAAACGCTCATTTTTGACATAAGCCACTTTTCAGCCTTAGGCGACTGTACAGTGCTAAAACAGCCTCCAATCGCTCTGAAACGCTCATTTTTGACATAAGCCACTTTTCACCTTTAATGAATGAAATTCCAGGTAAAAACTCCTTTGCCATGAAGAAGATCCAAATTCAACCAGTTCAGGCTAGTAAACCTGTTTGAAAGACCTTTTTTCAGTGAAATGCAGCTTAGTGCAAAAACAGGCTGCTCTCGCTCTGAAACGCTCATTTTTCACATGAGCCACTTTTCAGCCTTAGGAGACTGTACAGTGCTAAAACAGCCTCCTATCGCTCTGAAACGCTCATTTTTGACATAACCCACTTTTCAGCCTTAATGAATTAAATTCCAGGTAAAAACTCCTTTGCCATGAAGAAGATCCAAATTCAACAAGTTCAGGCTAGTAAACCTGTTTGAAAGACCTTTTTTCAGTGAAATGCAGCTTAGTGCAAAAACAGGCTGCTCTCGCTCTGAAACGCTCATTTTTCACATAAGCCACTTTTCAGCCTTAGGCGACTGTACAGTGCTAAAACAGCCTCTTATCGCTCTGAAACGCTCATTTTTGACATAACCCACTTTTCAGCCTTAATGAATTAAATTCCAGGTAAAAACTCCTTTGCCATGAAGAAGATCCAAATTCAACAAGTTCAGGCTAGTAAACCTGTTTGAAAGACCTTTTTTCAGTGAAATGCAGCTTAGTGCAAAAACAGGCTGCTCTCGCTCTGAAACGCTCATTTTTCACATAAGCCACTTTTCAGCCTTAGGAGACTGTACAGTGCTAAAACAGCCTCCTATCGCTCTGAAACGCTCATTTTTGACATAACCCACTTTTCAGCCTTAATGAATTAAATTCCAGGTAAAAACTCCTTTGCCATGAAGAAGATCCAAATTCAACAAGTTCAGGCTAGTAAACCTGTTTGAAAGACCTTTTTTCAGTGAAATGCAGCTTAGTGCAAAAACAGGCTGCTCTCGCTCTGAAACGCTCATTTTTCACATAAGCCACTTTTCAGCCTTAGGAGACTGTACAGTGCTAAAACAGCCTCCTATCGCTCTGAAACGCTCATTTTTGACATAACCCACTTTTCAGCCTTAATGAATGAAATTCCAGGTAAAAACTCCTTTGCCATGAAGAAGATCCAAATTCAACCAGTTCAGGCTAGTAAACCTGTTTGAAAGACCTTTTTTCAGTGAAATGCAGCTTAGTGCAAAATCAGGCTGCTCTCGCTCTGAAACGCTCATTTTTCACATGAGCCACTTTTCAGCGCTAAAACAGCCTCCAATCGCTCTGAAACGCTCATTTTTGACATAAGCCACTTTTCAGCCTTAAAGAATGAAATTCCAGGTAAAAACTCCTTTGCCATGAAGAAGATCCAAATTCAACCAGTTCAGGCTAGTACACCTGTTTGAAAGACCTTTTTTCAGTGAAATGCAGCTTAGTGCAAAAACAGGCTGCTCTCGCTCTGAAACGCTCATTTTTCACATAAGCCACTTTTCAGCCTTAATGAATTAAATTCCAGGTAAAAACTCATTTGCCATGAAGAGGATCCACATTCAACCAGTTCAGGCTAGTAAACCTGTTTGAAAGACCTTTTTTCAGTGAAATGCAGCTTAGTGCAAAAACAGGCTGCTCTCGCTCTGAAACGCTCATTTTTCACATAAGCCACTTTTCAGCCTTAGGCGACTGTACAGTGCTAAAACAGCCTCCAATCGCTCTGAAACGCTCATTTTTGACATAAGCCACTTTTCACCTTTAATGAATGAAATTCCAGGTAAAAACTCCTTTGCCATGAAGAAGATCCAAATTCAACCAGTTCAGGCTAGTAAACCTGTTTGAAAGACCTTTTTTCAGTGAAATGCAGCTTAGTGCAAAAACAGGCTGCTCTCGCTCTGAAACGCTCATTTTTCACATAAGCCACTTTTCAGCGCTAAAACAGCCTCCAATCGCTCTGAAACGCTCATTTTTGACATAAGCCACTTTTCACCTTTAATGAATGAAATTCCAGGTAAAAACTCCTTTGCCATGAAGAAGATCCAAATTCAACCAGTTCAGGCTAGTAAACCTGTTTGAAAGACCTTTTTTCAGTGAAATGCAGCTTAGTGCAAAAACAGGCTGCTCTCGCTCTGAAACGCTCATTTTTCACATAAGCCACTTTTCAGCCTTAGGCGACTGTACAGTGCTAAAACAGCCTCCTATCGCTCTGAAACGCTCATTTTTGACATAAGCCACTTTTCAGCCTTAATGAATTAAATTCCAGGTAAAAACTCCTTTGCCATGAAGAAGATCCAAATTCAACCAGTTCAGGCTAGTAAACCTGTTTGAAAGACCTTTTTTCAGTGAAATGCAGCTTAGTGCAAAAACAGGCTGCTCTCGCTCTGAAACGCTCATTTTTCACATAAGCCACTTTTCAGCGCTAAAACAGCCTCCAATCGCTCTGAAACGCTCATTTTTCACATAAGCCACTTTTCACCTTTAATGAATGAAATTCCAGGTAAAAACTCCTTTGCCATGAAGAAGATCCAAATTCAACCAGTTCAGGCTAGTAAACCTGTTTGAAAGACCTTTTTTCAGTGAAATGCAGCTTAGTGCAAAAACAGGCTGCTCTCGCTCTGAAACGCTCATTTTTCACATAAGCCACTTTTCAGCCTTATAGGCGACTGTACAGTGCAAAAACAGCCTCCTCTCGCTCTGAAACGCTCATTTTTCACATAAGCCACTTTTCAGCCTTAGGCGACTGTACAGTGCTAAAACAGCCTCCTATCGCTCTGAAACGCTCATTTTTGACATAAGCCACTTTTCAGCCTTAATGAATTAAATTCCAGGTAAAAACTCCTTTGCCATGAAGAAGATCCAAATTCAACCAGTTCAGGCTAGTAAACCTGTTTGAAAGACCTTTTTTCAGTGAAATGCAGCTTAGTGCAAAAACAGGCTGCTCTCGCTCTGAAACGCTCATTTTTCACATGAGCCACTTTTCAGCCTCAGGCGACAGTACAGTGCTAAAACAGCCTGCTATCGCTCTGAAACGCTCATTTTTGACATAACCCACTTTTCAGCCTTAATGAATGAAATTCCAGGTAAAAACTCCTTTGCCATGAAGAAGATCCAAATTCAACCAGTTCAGGCTAGTAAACCTGTTTGAAAGACCTTTTTTCAGTGAAATGCAGCTTAGTGCAAAAACAGGCTGCTCTCGCTCTGAAACGCTCATTTTTCACATGAGCCACTTTTCAGCCTTAGGCGACTGTACAGTGCAAAAACAGCCTCCTCTCGCTCTGAAACGCTCATTTTTCACATAAGCCACTTTTCAGCGCTAAAACAGCCTCCAATCGCTCTGAAACGCTCATTTTTCACATAAGCCACTTTTCAGCCTTAGGCGACTGTACAGTGCTAAAACAGCCTCCTATCGCTCTGAAACGCTCATTTTTGACATAACCCACTTTTCAGCCTTAATGAATGAAATTCCAGGTAAAAACTCCTTTGCCATGAAGAAGATCCAAATTCAACCAGTTCAGGCTAGTAAACCTGTTTGAAAGACCTTTTTTCAGTGAAATGCAGCTTAGTGCAAAAACAGGCTGCTCTCGCTCTGAAACGCTCATTTTTCACATAAGCCACTTTTCAGCCTTAGGCGACTGTACAGTGCTAAAACAGCCTCCTATCGCTCTGAAACGCTCATTTTTGACATAACCCACTTTTCAGCCTTAATGAATGAAATTCCAGGTAAAAACTCCTTTGCCATGAAGAAGATCCAAATTCAACCAGTTCAGGCTAGTAAACCTGTTTGAAAGACCTTTTTTCAGTGAAATGCAGCTTAGTGCAAAAACAGGCTGCTCTCGCTCTGAAACGCTCATTTTTCACATAAGCCACTTTTCAGCCTTAGGCGACTGTACAGTGCTAAAACAGCCTCCTATCGCTCTGAAACGCTCATTTTTGACATAAGCCACTTTTCAGCCTTAATGAATGAAATTCCAGGTAAAAACTCATTTGCCATGAAGAAGATCCAAATTCAACCAGTTCAGGCTAGTAAACCTGTTTGAAAGACCTTTTTTCAGTGAAATGCAGCTTAGGCGACTGTACAGTGCTAAAACAGTCTGCTATCGCTCTGAAACGCTCATTTTTGACATAAGCCACTTTTCAGCCTTAATGAATTAAATTCCAGGTAAAAACTCCTTTGCCATGAAGAAGATCCAAATTCAACCAGTTCAGGCTAGTAAACCTGTTTGAAAGACCTTTTTTCAGTGAAATGCAGCTTAGTGCAAAAACAGGCTGCTCTCGCTCTGAAACGCTCATTTTTCACATGAGCCACTTTTCAGCCTTAGGCGACAGTACAGTGCAAAAACAGCCTCCTCTCGCTCTGAAACGCTCATTTTTCACATAAGCCACTTTTCAGCGCTAAAACAGCCTCCAATCGCTCTGAAACGCTCATTTTTGACATAAGCCACTTTTCACCTTTAATGAATGAAATTCCAGGTAAAAACTCCTTTGCCATGAAGAAGATCCAAATTCAACCAGTTCAGGCTAGTAAACCTGTTTGAAAGACCTTTTTTCAGTGAAATGCAGCTTAGTGCAAAAACAGGCTGCTCTCGCTCTGAAACGCTCATTTTTCACATAAGCCACTTTTCAGCCTTATAGGCGACTGTACAGTGCAAAAACAGCCTCCTCTCGCTCTGAAACGCTCATTTTTCACATAAGCCACTTTTCAGCCTTAGGCGACTGTACAGTGCTAAAACAGCCTCCTATCGCTCTGAAACGCTCATTTTTGACATAACCCACTTTTCAGCCTTAATGAATGAAATTCCAGGTAAAAACTCCTTTGCCATGAAGAAGATCCAAATTCAACCAGTTCAGGCTAGTAAACCTGTTTGAAAGACCTTTTTTCAGTGAAATGCAGCTTAGTGCAAAAACAGGCTGCTCTCGCTCTGAAACGCTCATTTTTCACATAAGCCACTTTTCAGCCTTAGGCGACTGTACAGTGCTAAAACAGCCTCCTATCGCTCTGAAACGCTCATTTTTGACATAAGCCACTTTTCAGCCTTAATGAATGAAATTCCAGGTAAAAACTCATTTGCCATGAAGAAGATCCAAATTCAACCAGTTCAGGCTAGTAAACCTGTTTGAAAGACCTTTTTTCAGTGAAATGCAGCTTAGGCGACTGTACAGTGCTAAAACAGTCTGCTATCGCTCTGAAACCTAACCAGTGATGACATGTTCAGCCGCATGTCATCATTCAACCGCTGGCTGTCGAGGTGGTGTCCAGCAAACGACGTGGGCTTTGTTGATAATAGGCGGACCTTCTGGGGAAAACCTGGTCTCATTAGGAGAGACGGCATCCATCCCACTTTGGACGGAGCGGCTCTCATCTCTAGAAATTTAACCCATTTCATTAGCCAACAACCAGCCTGACAACCCAGAGTTGAGACCAGGAGGCAGAGCTGCAGTCTTACACGCTTCTCTGAGCTTCCATTAGATCAGTTGCACACCCAAAACTTCATTGAGACTGTGTCTGCCCCCCGACCACCTAAATTAATTAAATTAATCAAATCAAAAGTCCACAGAAGAGGAGTTGTGCATGAAAATCTAATAAAAATTAACAGCAACTCTGCAATCTCAAAACAAGACACGAGAATTAAATGCGGACTCCTAAATATCAGATCCCTGTCATCGAAAGCTGTACTAGTAAATGACTTAATTTCAGATTGTAATATTGATTTATTCTGTCTTACTGAAACTTGGCTGCATCCTGAAGAATATGTCAGCCTGAATGAATCCACTCCACCCAGTCACATTAATACTCACATTCCTCGAGGCTCCGGCCGAGGAGGTGGTGTTGCAGCTATTTATGACTTAAGTCTGTCAATCATTCCTAAACCTAAATTAAATTATAACTCATTTGAAAGCCTTGTTCTGAGTCTTTCACATCCAACGTGGAAAACTTTACAGCCAGTTCTATTTGTTGTAGTGTATCGAGCACCTGGTCCTTACTCAGAATTTTTATCTGAATTCTCTGAGTTTTTATCAAGTCTAGTCCTCAAATCAGATAAAGTAATTATTGTAGGTGATTTTAATATTCATTTGGATGTCGTTAATGATAGCCTTAGTACTGCATTTATCTCATTATTAGAATCTATTGGCTTCTCTCAGTGTGTACATAAACCAACTCACTGTTTTGACCACACCCTTGACCTTGTTCTAGCTTATGGTATCGAGATTGAAAATCTAACAGTTTCTCCACAGAATCCTCTTTTATCAGACCATCACTTAATAACTTTTGAAGTTCTATTACTGGACTACACACCATTAGGCAAAAACTCCTTCACTAGATGTCTATCTGATAGTGCTGTAGCTAAATTTAAGGAAATTATACCGCTGGCACTAAACTCAATGCCATGTCTCAATATAATAGAGGACTCCTCCACTAACCTCAGTTCCTCACAAATCAATCATCTTGTTGATAGCACTGCAGGCTCATTGCGAACAACACTGGACTCTATTGCCCCCCTGAAAAGGAAACCTATAAAGCACAGGAGGTTAGCACCCTGGTATAACTCGGATACCCGCAAATTGAAGCAAACATCACGGAAATTTGAAAGGAAATGGCGTTCCACCAACTTGGAAGAATCCCGCTTAGCCTGGAAAGATAGCCTTAAAACATATAGGAAGGCCCTCCGCAATGCCAGAGCAAGCTATTACTCGTCATTAATAGAGGAAAACAAAAACAACACCAGGTTTCTTTTCAGCACTGTAGCCAGGCTGACAGAAAGTCACAGCTCTACTGAACCATGTATTCCTACAACGCTCAGTAGTAATGACTTCATGAGCTTCTTCAATGATAAAATTTTAACTATTAGAGACAAAATCCATCATCGCTTGCCCTCAACTGGCACTATTGTATCTTTAAACACAGGAACCTCAGAAACAGTTGTAAATTCTGACTTATATTTAGACTGCTTCTCTCCCATTGACCTCCACCAACTAACTTCGATGGTTTCTTCATCTAGACCAACAACTTGTCTCCTAGACCCCATCCCAACTAGGCTGCTGAAAGAAACTTTACCTTTAATTAGCACATCTTTACTAGAAATGATCAACCTGTCTCTATTAACAGGATACGTACCACAATCCTTTAAACTAGCTGTAATTAGACCGCTCCTTAAAAAGCCTAATCTTGATCCAGAAACTTTAGCCAACTATAGACCTATATCCAACCTCCCTTTCCTCTCCAAGATCCTTGAGAAAGCAGTCGCCAACCAGCTATGTGACTTTCTTCATAAAAATAGTTTATATGAGGATTTTCAATCAGGTTTTAGAGCACATCATAGCACAGAGACGGCACTGGTGAAAGTTACAAATGACCTCCTAATCGCCTCTGACAAAGGACTTGTCTCTGTCCTGGTCTTACTAGATCTTAGTGCTGCATTTGATACCATTGATCATCACATTCTACTACAGAGACTGGAACACTTAATTGGCATTAAAGGACCCGCATTAAACTGGTTTAAGTCCTATTTATCGGATCGATTTCAGTTTGTACATGTTAATGATGAGTCATCCCTGTATACCAAGGTTAGTCATGGTGTTCCTCAAGGCTCCGTGCTTGGACCCATACTATTCACCTTATATATGCTCCCTCTAGGAAATATAATTCGGAAACACTCCATAAACTTTCATTGTTATGCAGATGATACACAGTTATACCTATCAATAAAGCCAAATGAAACTAATCAGCTTACTAAACTCCATGCATGTCTCAAGGACATCAAGACCTGGATGACCTGCAATTTTCTGCTGTTAAACTCAGATAAAACCGAAGTTATAGTACTTGGTCCTAAACACCTTAGAGATGCATTATCTAATGATATAGCGAGTTTGGATGGCATTAACTTGGCCTCCAGCACCACCGTCAGGAATCTGGGAGTTATCTTTGATCAAGATATGTCCTTCAACTCCCACATAAAACAAATTTCAAGTCTGCATTTTTTCATCTACGTAACATTGCAAAAATCAGGCCCATCCTGTCTCAAAAAGACGCAGAAAAGCTAGTCCATGCATTTGTTACTTCCAGACTGGACTATTGTAATTCTCTATTATCAGGCTGCCCTAACAAGTCTCTAAAGAGTCTCCAGCTGGTCCAGAATGCTGCAGCACGTGTACTGACAGGAACTAAGAAAAGAGATCATATTACTTCTGTACTGGCCTCTCTGCACTGGCTCCCTGTAAAATCAAGAATAGAGTTTAAAATCCTTCTCCTCACTTACAAAGCTGTTAATGGTCAGGCACCATCATATCTCCAGGAGCTCATATTACCCTATCACCCAACTAGAGCATTACGCTCCCAGAACGCAGGATTACTTGTAGTTCCTAAAGTCTCCAAAAGTAGAATGGGAGCCAGAGCCTTCAGTTATCAAGCTCCTCTTCTGTGGAACCATCTTCCTGTTTTGGTCCGGGAGGCGGACACCCTCTCTACCTTTAAGAGTAGACTTAAGACCTTCCTCTTCGATAGAGCTTATAGTTAGGGCTGGTCCAGGACAGGCTCTTAGTTATGCTGCTATAGGCCTAGTCCGGGGGACAATGACACACTGAGCTTCTCTCTCCTCCCCTCTCCTCTCCTCTCCTCTCCATCTGTATACATTATGCCTGTATACATGCCCCATCTCTGCATGTCACTGACTTGCTTCTTCCCCGGAGTCCTTGTGCTTTCTAGTCCTACAGGCTCCCTTGGATCCTGGCCGCGCCCGGGTCGTGGATCGTGGATGCGCCCACTGCTATGGCCCTGCCTGATCGTGGATGCGCCCACTGCTATGGCCCTGCCTGATCGTGGATGCGCCTACTGCTATGGCCCTGCCTGATCGTGGATGCACCTACTGCCATGACCCTGCCTGACACCCACCACTACTGTCGCTAATATTAGTCACATCTCTGTTACATACGTTCCACTACTATTATCATACTGCATTGCTACATACCATCCTTGCCATTGATCATTACTACTGTTATCACTAGTAATCACATTTCCATGTGCATTTCATCATTATTGCTGTAATACATCTTTGTGTACTTTCACTCCTGTCAACCATCGCTTATAATTGAATACATTGTGATCTCGTTGATCTGCTCTGTACATGCGACATCTATTGCACGTCTGTCCGTCCTGGGAGAGGGATCCCTCCTCTGTGGCTCTCCCTGAGGTTTCTTCCGCATTTTTTCCCTGTTAAAAGGGCCTTTTTTGGGGCAAGTTTTTCCTCACTCGAATCGAGGGTCGAAGGACAGAGGGTGTCGTCTCTGTACAGATTGTAAAGCCCTCTGAGGCAAACTGTGATTTGTGAATTTGGGCTATACAAATAAAATTTGATTTGATTTGATTTGATTTGATTTGAAACGCTCATTTTTGACATAAGCCACTTTTCAGCCTTAATGAATGAAATTCCAGGTAAAAACTCCTTTGCCATGAAGAAGATCCAAATTCAACCAGTTCAGGCTAGTAAACCTGTTTGAAAGACCTTTTTTCAGTGAAATGCAGCTTAGTGCAAAAACAGGCTGCTCTCGCTCTGAAACGCTCATTTTTCACATGAGCCACTTTTCAGCCTTAGGCGACAGTACAGTGCTAAAACAGCCTGCTATCGCTCTGAAACGCTCATTTTTGACAAACCCACTTTTCAGCCTTAATGAATGAAATTCCAGGTAAAAACTCCTTTGCCATGAAGAAGATCCAAATTCAACCAGTTCAGGCTAGTAAACCTGTTTGAAAGACCTTTTTTCAGTGAAATGCAGCTTAGTGCAAAAACAGGCTGCTCTCGCTCTGAAACGCTCATTTTTCACATAAGCCACTTTTCAGCCTTAGGCGACTGTACAGTGCAAAAACAGCCTCCTATCGCTCTGAAACGCTCATTTTTGACAAAACCCACTTGTCAGCCTTAATGAATGAAATTCCAGGTAATAACTCATTTGCCATGAAGAAGATCCAAATTCAACCAGTTCAGGCTAGTAAACCTGTTTGAAAGACCTTTTTTCAGTGAAATGCAGCTTAGTGCAAAAACAGGCTGCTCTCGCTCTGAAACGCTCATTTTTCACATAAGCCACTTTTCAGCGCTAAAACAGCCTCCAATCGCTCTGAAACGCTCATTTTTCACATAAGCCACTTTTCACCTTTAATGAATGAAATTCCAGGTAAAAACTCCTTTGCCATGAAGAAGATCCAAATTCAACCAGTTCAGGCTAGTAAACCTGTTTGAAAGACCTTTTTTCAGTGAAATGCAGCTTAGTGCAAAAACAGGCTGCTCTCGCTCTGAAACGCTCATTTTTCACATAAGCCACTTTTCAGCGCTAAAACAGCCTCCAATCGCTCTGAAACGCTCATTTTTCACATAAGCCACTTTTCACCTTTAATGAATGAAATTCCAGGTAAAAACTCCTTTGCCATGAAGAAGATCCAAATTCAACCAGTTCAGGCTAGTAAACCTGTTTGAAAGACCTTTTTTCAGTGAAATGCAGCTTAGTGCAAAAACAGGCTGCTCTCGCTCTGAAACGCTCATTTTTCACATAAGCCACTTTTCAGCCTTATAGGCGACTGTACAGTGCAAAAACAGCCTCCTCTCGCTCTGAAACGCTCATTTTTCACATAAGCCACTTTTCAGCCTTAGGCGACTGTACAGTGCTAAAACAGCCTCCTATCGCTCTGAAACGCTCATTTTTGACATAACCCACTTTTCAGCCTTAATGAATGAAATTCCAGGTAAAAACTCCTTTGCCATGAAGAAGATCCAAATTCAACCAGTTCAGGCTAGTAAACCTGTTTGAAAGACCTTTTTTCAGTGAAATGCAGCTTAGGCGACTGTACAGTGCTAAAACAGCCTGCTATCGCTCTGAAGCGCTCATTTTTGACAAACCCACTTTTCAGCCTTAATGAATGAAATTCCAGGTAAAAACTCCTTTGCCATGAAGAAGATCCAAATTCAACCAGTTCAGGCTAGTAAACCTGTTTGAAAGACCTTTTTTCAGTGAAATGCAGCTTAGTGCAAAAACAGGCTGCTCTCGCTCTGAAACGCTCATTTTTCACATAAGCCACTTTTCAGCGCTAAAACAGCCTCCAATCGCTCTGAAACGCTCATTTTTCACATAAGCCACTTTTCACCTTTAATGAATGAAATTCCAGGTAAAAACTCCTTTGCCATGAAGAAGATCCAAATTCAACCAGTTCAGGCTAGTAAACCTGTTTGAAAGACCTTTTTTCAGTGAAATGCAGCTTAGTGCAAAAACAGGCTGCTCTCGCTCTGAAACGCTCATTTTTCACATAAGCCACTTTTCAGCCTTAGGCGACTGTACAGTGCTAAAACAGCCTCCTATCGCTCTGAAACGCTCATTTTTGACATAACCCACTTTTCAGCCTTAATGAATGAAATTCCAGGTAAAAACTCATTTGCCATGAAGAAGATCCAAATTCAACCAGTTCAGGCTAGTAAACCTGTTTGAAAGACCTTTTTTCAGTGAAATGCAGCTTAGTGCAAAAACAGGCTGCTCTCGCTCTGAAACGCTCATTTTTCACATAAGCCACTTTTCAGCGCTAAAACAGCCTCCAATCGCTCTGAAACGCTCATTTTTGACATAAGCCACTTTTCACCTTTAATGAATGAAATTCCAGGTAAAAACTCCTTTGCCATGAAGAAGATCCAAATTCAACCAGTTCAGGCTAGTAAACCTGTTTGAAAGACCTTTTTTCAGTGAAATGCAGCTTAGTGCAAAAACAGGCTGCTCTCGCTCTGAAACGCTCATTTTTCACATAAGCCACTTTTCAGCCTTATAGGCGACTGTACAGTGCAAAAACAGCCTCCTCTCGCTCTGAAACGCTCATTTTTCACATAAGCCACTTTTCAGCCTTAGGCGACTGTACAGTGCTAAAACAGCCTCCTATCGCTCTGAAACGCTCATTTTTGACATAACCCACTTTTCAGCCTTAATGAATGAAATTCCAGGTAAAAACTCCTTTGCCATGAAGAAGATCCAAATTCAACCAGTTCAGGCTAGTAAACCTGTTTGAAAGACCTTTTTTCAGTGAAATGCAGCTTAGTGCAAAAACAGGCTGCTCTCGCTCTGAAACGCTCATTTTTCACATAAGCCACTTTTCAGCCTTAGGCGACAGTACAGTGCTAAAACAGCCTGCTATCGCTCTGAAACGCTCATTTTTGACATAAGCCACTTTTCAGCCTTAATGAATTAAATTCCAGGTAAAAACTCATTTGCCATGAAGAAGATCCAAATTCAACCAGTTCAGGCTAGTAAACCTGTTTGAAAGACCTTTTTTCAGTGAAATGCAGCTTAGTGTAAAAAAAGGCTGCTCTCGCTCTGAAACGCTCATTTTTCACATAAGCCACTTTTCAGCCTTAGGTACTGTACAGTGCAAAAACAGGCTGCTCTCGCTCTGAAACGCTCATTTTTCACATAAGCCACTTTTCACCCTTAATGAATGAAATTCCAGGTAAAAACTCCTTTGCCATGAAGAAGATCCAAATTCAACCAGTTCAGGCTAGTAAACCTGTTTGAAAGACCTTTTTTCAGTGAAATGCAGCTTAGTGCAAAAACAGGCTGCTCTCGCTCTGAAACGCTCATTTTTCACATAAGCCACTTTTCAGCCTTAGGCGACTGTACAGTGCTAAAACAGCCTCCTATCGCTCTGAAACGCTCATTTTTCACATAACCCACTTTTCACCCTTAATGAATGAAATTCCAGGTAAAAACTCCTTTGCCATGAAGAAGATCCAAATTCAACCAGTTCAGGCTAGTAAACCTGTTTGAAAGACCTTTTTTCAGTGAAATGCAGCTTAGTGCAAAAACAGGCTGCTCTCGCTCTGAAACGCTCATTTTTCACATAAGCCACTTTTCAGCCTTAGGAGACTGTACAGTGCTAAAACAGCCTCCTATCGCTCTGAAACGCTCATTTTTCACATAACCCACTTTTCAGCCTTAATGAATGAAATTCCAGGTAAAAACTCCTTTGCCATGAAGAAGATCCAAATTCAACCAGTTCAGGCTAGTAAACCTGTTTGAAAGACCTTTTTTCAGTGAAATGCAGCTTAGTGCAAAAACAGGCTGCTCTCGCTCTGAAACGCTCATTTTTCACATAAGCCACTTTTCAGCCTTAGGCGACTGTACAGTGCTAAAACAGCCTCCTATCGCTCTGAAACGCTCATTTTTCACATAACCCACTTTTCACCTTTAATGAATGAAATTCCAGGTAAAAACTCCTTTGCCATGAAGAAGATCCAAATTCAACCAGTTCAGGCTAGTAAACCTGTTTGAAAGACCTTTTTTCAGTGAAATGCAGCTTAGTGCAAAAACAGGCTGCTCTCGCTCTGAAACGCTCATTTTTCACATAAGCCACTTTTCAGCCTTAGGCGACTGTACAGTGCTAAAACAGCCTCCTATCGCTCTGAAACGCTCATTTTTGACATAACCCACTTTTCAGCCTTAATGAATTAAATTCCAGGTAAAAACTCCTTTGCCATGAAGAAGATCCAAATTCAACAAGTTCAGGCTAGTAAACCTGTTTGAAAGACCTTTTTTCAGTGAAATGCAGCTTAGTGCAAAAAAAGGCTGCTCTCGCTCTGAAACGCTCATTTTTCACATAAGCCACTTTTCAGCCTTAGGCGACTGTACAGTGCTAAAACAGCCTCCTATCGCTCTGAAACGCTCATTTTTGACATAACCCACTTTTCAGCCTTAATGAATTAAATTCCAGGTAAAAACTCCTTTGCCATGAAGAAGATCCAAATTCAACAAGTTCAGGCTAGTAAACCTGTTTGAAAGACCTTTTTTCAGTGAAATGCAGCTTAGTGCAAAAACAGGCTGCTCTCGCTCTGAAACGCTCATTTTTCACATAAGCCACTTTTCAGCCTTAGGCGACAGTACAGTGCAAAAACAGGCTGCTCTCGCTCTGAAACGCTCATTTTTGACATAAGCCACTTTTCAGCCTTAATGAATTAAATTCCAGGTAAAAACTCATTTGCCATGAAGAAGATCCAAATTCAACCAGTTCAGGCTAGTAAACCTGTTTGAAAGACCTTTTTTCAGTGAAATGCAGCTTAGTGTAAAAAAAGGCTGCTCTCGCTCTGAAACGCTCATTTTTCACATAAGCCACTTTTCAGCCTTAGGTACTGTACAGTGCAAAAACAGGCTGCTCTCGCTCTGAAACGCTCATTTTTCACATAAGCCACTTTTCACCCTTAATGAATGAAATTCCAGGTAAAAACTCCTTTGCCATGAAGAAGATCCAAATTCAACCAGTTCAGGCTAGTAAACCTGTTTGAAAGACCTTTTTTCAGTGAAATGCAGCTTAGTGCAAAAACAGGCTGCTCTCGCTCTGAAACGCTCATTTTTCACATAAGCCACTTTTCAGCCTTAGGCGACTGTACAGTGCTAAAACAGCCTCCTATCGCTCTGAAACGCTCATTTTTGACATAACCCACTTTTCAGCCTTAATGAATGAAATTCCAGGTAAAAACTCCTTTGCCATGAAGAAGATCCAAATTCAACCAGTTCAGGCTAGTAAACCTGTTTGAAAGACCTTTTTTCAGTGAAATGCAGCTTAGTGCAAAAACAGGCTGCTCTCGCTCTGAAACGCTCATTTTTCACATAAGCCACTTTTCAGCCTTAGGCGACTGTACAGTGCTAAAACAGCCTCCTATCGCTCTGAAACGCTCATTTTTCACATAACCCACTTTTCACCCTTAATGAATGAAATTCCAGGTAAAAACTCCTTTGCCATGAAGAAGATCCAAATTCAACCAGTTCAGGCTAGTAAACCTGTTTGAAAGACCTTTTTTCAGTGAAATGCAGCTTAGGCGACTGTACAGTGCTAAAACAGCCTCCTATCGCTCTGAAACGCTCATTTTTGACATAACCCACTTTTCAGCCTTAATGAATGAAATTCCAGGTAAAAACTCCTTTGCCATGAAGAAGATCCAAATTCAACCAGTTCAGGCTAGTAAACCTGTTTGAAAGACCTTTTTTCAGTGAAATGCAGCTTAGGCGACTGTACAGTGCTAAAACAGCCTCCTATCGCTCTGAAACGCTCATTTTTTACATAACCCACTTTTCAGCCTTAATGAATTAAATTCCAGGTAAAAACTCCTTTGCCATGAAGAAGATCCAAATTCAACAAGTTCAGGCTAGTAAACCTGTTTGAAAGACCTTTTTTCAGTGAAATGCAGCTTAGTGCAAAAACAGGCTGCTCTCGCTCTGAAACGCTCATTTTTAACATAAGCCACTTTTCACCCTTAATGAATGAAATTCCAGGTAAAAACTCCTTTGCCATGAAGAAGATCCAAATTCAACAAGTTCAGGCTAGTAAACCTGTTTGAAAGACCTTTTTTCAGTGAAATGCAGCTTAGTGCAAAAACAGGCTGCTCTCGCTCTGAAAAGCTCATTTTTCACATAAGCCACTTTTCAGCCGTAGGCGACTGTACAGTGCTAAAACAGCCTCCTATCGCTCTGAAACGCTCATTTTTGACATAACCCACTTTTCAGCCTTAATTAATTAAATTCCAGGTAAAAACTCCTTTGCCATGAAGAAGATACAAATTCAACCAGTTCAGGCTAGTAAACCTGTTTGAAAGACCTTTTTTCAGTGAAATGCAGCTTAGGCGACTGTACAGTGCTAAAACAGCCTCCTATCGCTCTGAAACGCTCATTTTTGACATAACCCACTTTTCAGCCTTAATGAATTAAATTCCAGGTAAAAACTCCTTTGCCATGAAGAAGATCCAAATTCAACCAGTTCAGGCTAGTAAACCTGTTTGAAAGACCTTTTTTCAGTGAAATGCAGCTTAGTGCAAAAACAGCCTCCTATCGCTATGAAACGCTCATTTTTCACATAAGCCACTTTTCACCCTTAATGAATTAAATTCCAGGTAAAAACTCCTTTGCCATGAAGAAGATACAAATTCAACCAGTTCAGGCTAGTAAACCTGTTTGAAAGACCTTTTTTCAGTGAAATGCAGCTTAGTGTAAAAAAAGGCTGCTCTCGCTCTGAAACGCTCATTTTTCACATAAGCCACTTTTCAGCCTTAGGTACTGTACAGTGCAAAAACAGGCTGCTCTCGCTCTGAAACGCTCATTTTTCACATAACCCACTTTTCACCCTTAATGAATTAAATTCCAGGTAAAAACTCCTTTGCCATGAAGAAGATCCAAATTCAACCAGTTCAGGCTAGTAAACCTGTTTGAAAGACCTTTTTTCAGTGAAATGCAGCTTAGTGCAAAAACAGGCTGCTCTCGCTCTGAAACGCTCATTTTTCACATAAGCCACTTTTCAGCCTTAGGCGACTGTACAGTGCTAAAACAGCCTCCTATCGCTCTGAAACGCTCATTTTTCACATAAGCCACTTTTCACCCTTAATGAATGAAATTCCAGGTAAAAACTCCTTTGCCATGAAGAAGATCCAAATTCAACCAGTTCAGGCTAGTAAACCTGTTTGAAAGACCTTTTTTCAGTGAAATGCAGCTTAGTGCAAAAACAGGCTGCTCTCGCTCTGAAATGCTCATTTTTCACATAAGCCACTTTTCACCCTTAATGAATGAAATTCCAGGTAAAAACTCCTTTGCCATGAAGAAGATACAAATTCAACCAGTTCAGGCTAGTAAACCTGTTTGAAAGACCTTTTTTCAGTGAAATGCAGCTTAGTGCAAAAACAGGCTGCTCTCGCTCTGAAACGCTCATTTTTCACATAAGCCACTTTTCAGCCTTAGGCTAAAACAGCCTCCTATCGCTCTGAAACGCTCATTTTTGACATAAGCCACTTTTCACCCTTAATGAATGAAATTCCAGGTAAAAACTCCTTTGCCATGAAGAAGATACAAATTCAACCAGTTCAGGCTAGTAAACCTGTTTGAAAGACCTTTTTTCAGTGAAATGCAGCTTAGGCGACTGTACAGTGCTAAAACAGCCTCCTATCGATCTGAAACGCTCATTTTTCACATAAGCCACTTTTCACCCTTAATGAATTAAATTCCAGGTAAAAACTCCTTTGCCATGAAGAAGATCCAAATTCAACCAGTTCAGGCTAGTAAACCTGTTTGAAAGACCTTTTTTCAGTGAAATGCAGCTTAGGCGACTGTACAGTGCTAAAACAGCCTCCTATTGCTCTGAAACGCTCATTTTTGACATAACCCACTTTTCAGCCTTAATGAATTAAATTCCAGGTAAAAACTCCTTTGCCATGAAGAAGATCCAAATTCAACAAGTTCAGGCTAGTAAACCTGTTTGAAAGACCTTTTTTCAGTGAAATGCAGCTCAGTGCAAAAACAGGCTGCTCTCGCTCTGAAACGCTCATTTTTCACATAAGCCACTTTTCAGCCTTAGGCGACTGTACAGTGCTAAAACAGCCTCCTATCGCTCTGAAACGCTTATTTTTGACATAAGCCACTTTTCACCCTTAATGAATGAAATTCCAGGTAAAAACTCCTTTGCCATGAAGAAGATCCAAATTCAACCAGTTCAGGCTAGAAAACCTGTTTGAAAGACCTTTTTTCAGTGAAATGCAGCTTAGGCGACTGTACAGTGCTAAAACAGGCTCCTCTCGCTCTGAAACGCTCATTTTTGACATAAGCCACTTTTCACCCTTAATGAATTAAATTCCAGGTAAAAACTCCTTTGCCATGAAGAAGATGCAAATTGTCGGGGTTCGATACTTTGAAACGCTGGTTTGGAAAGATGATGGCCCAGTCGGCAAACTTTAGTTTGGTGATTTTCTTTTTATTACACCAAAAACCCAAAGACAAAAATACCCACAGGTGGCAAAGCAACAAAAAAAACGCAGGAATATTTACAATATGACAGAGTAAAAAAAATATTTACAAGGAACAGGCAGCAACTGTCATCCACATGCCACTCAGCCGAATCCTTCCTTCAAGTGAGCCGAGCTCTCTTTAAATACCCCCTTGGCCCCTCCCCCGGGCAAACCAATTAACAAAACACAGGGGTTAAGAAACACAAACTGGGAAACAACCCAGATAGCAAAATTCTTTTGGCCCATATCTGGCCCACACCTGACATGTTCATCCGGTCCACATACCGCATGGAATGATGGCACTTGGGAGGTCCGCTCCTGTTTGCCAAAAGTGGGCCACAACCAAGCCATCACAATGCCAGATGTCAACCAAAAACAGGCCAAATAAACCAGCAATCAACCGAATGTGGGCCACTGTACACTTTTATTCTGGCCCAAGTACGGCATGGGAAGATGGCACAAGGGTGGTCCACAGTTGTTTGCCAGAAGTGGGCCACAACCAAACCAACACAGTGCCAAATGTCAGCCGACACGCAATAAACCAGCACTCACCCAAATGTGGGCCACCACTGTACATTTTTATTCTGGCCCACATCCCACATGGAATGATGGCACATGAGTGGTCCACAGCTGTTTGCTAGAAGTGGGCCACAACCAAACCAACACAGTGCCAAATGTCAGCCATGACCAAATAAACCAGCACTCACCCAAATGTGGGCCACCACTGTACATTTTTATTCTGGCCCATATACCACTTGGAATGATGGCACAAATGTGGTCCACAGTTGTTTGCCAGAAGTGGGCCACAACCAAACCAACACAGTGCCAAGTGTCAGCCAAAAATAGACCAAATAAACCAGCACTCACCCAAATTTGGGCCACTATGCATTTTTATTCTGACCCACCTACCACATGGAATGACATGAGTGGTCCACACTTGTTTCTCACATATGACCCACAGCCTAGTCATAATGCTACATATTAACCAAGAGCTGAATACATCAGAACTGGTTTACAGTCTATGATCTTGTCTAGCCTGTACACATTGGAGTCACAACCAAACCATGACAAAGTTCTATGTCAAATATGAACACATCATATAAATAAACCAGAACTGGTCTGAATTTGTGGCTACTGTACATGTCATTATGGTACCTCCAGATACTGTGTTAAATGGTGGCAATGGTCCAGTCTTGTTGGTCTCAGTCAAAGATGAAGATACCTACTGAAGAATTGAAGAAAAAACCAGACACGAGAAACAACTTGTGAACAGTAGAGAACTATTTTATTTTTTTAACATGTGCCACAAACAACAACACAACACAAACAAAACAAACATGAGGATGAACATGAAAATTCTGACTGCGGAACACTGTTGCGGAACACGCTCACTCATGGCCCCACCATTGTCTCCTCTTCATCTGGCCCTTTAAGAAATGCACAAAAGAACATATTTTGTTGACTCAGTAAAGCAGTACTGTGGTTACTGTATATGGTTGCAGTGCAAAACACAAAACCTTATCAGGAGACCAAACAAAAAAGGCCCTGTAAAGTGATATAAAGTTATACAATATTGTGTTCATCAAACACTCTGACAAACTTCACATTTAACCTGAAGTTACAGTAATAAAACATAATGTATATTTGAGTTTGTCTTCATGTTAAAGGGGAATAGTGCACAGCCATTTGATTTTTTGCTATTTTGCTAACCTTTCCTCAGCATTTGTTGGTTCACTGAAGCCAGCCATAATGCAATTAATGGAGCATATCATATACATGTTGCAATGTGTGTATTTGTGTGGTTCTATCCTTTCATAAAAAGATAATGGATACAGGGTGTTTTGGTGTGTCATGATGCTGCCAGCACGAGAGCTGGGATACTGGGTCGGAGGGTCTGATCTTACAAGGTTGGTTTTCAGCCAAGTGACGCTAGGTGGAAGGCAGAGAGCCTCCATTCTCCCTGGAACAAGCCAGCAACATTACTCTGAAGCTGTTTCATTAAAGCATAAGTAAGCGGAATGTTTGTGTTAATATAAGTCTTATATAGTTATATCTTCCGACAGCAATCACTTATATAGAGTGTTTGGTCCGAAACACGGGTCTGTCAGTCACCCTGCTCTGCTGTAAGCCGAGGAGAAAACTTTCCTTGTATCCTACAACCTTTATCCAATGAGGAGAGAGAACGGCATAAAGGGGCGGTCCTCTCTGTGTGTGCAGCCAAGGGATGCACGCGCATGTGTTGACGTAGGGAAGAGGGCGGGGACTGCTAACTCCATCCGCTGACAGGAAGTTAGCCAAAACGACCGGATCGCTTACTTCTGCTTTAAGTAAAAAGTAGGTAAAAATCTTGAATATTTCCTCTTTAATGACTCTCCATGGGGACCCCCAAGATAGCTGTCAGTCTGGTGGTGCGTAATAGGTATCCACAAAACTGGACATTTACTGGACCAGAGGTCTGTGTGCTATGGCACGGTGCTCTGGCGGAACACTGGGGCCATACTCAGATCTAAAAGCCCTCACAAGAGGAGAGAGTTGGGATAAAAGTTGAGGTGAGGTCTCTCTGTCCTGGTTTATTCTTTATATATAATGCCAAGGTAAGTATTATATTCCATTGCAACATGGCTGAGGCTCTCAGTTGGAAGCAACTCCATCCTACATATTAAACCTATCACATATCAAGTCTGAGATGACAATGAGTCAGCTAGCCTCACTCACACAATCGCTGTGTAGTTACATCAGACCTGCCCACATGGTGGAGCTGAAGACCATGAATGCAGCAGTAAAGGGAAAAGTTTGAGGTTAGATAAGACCACATCTTAAGACTCAAAACTTCATCCACTCATGTTAACATTAGAAGTATGTTTTTGTGTTTGATAGGGGGTTCTTTCATTCCAGCTCAATTTAGCAGGGAGATGGCATGTAATATTAATATATTTAAAAATATATTTCAGCTGTTGCTTCATATTCATTAATTTATTTTGTAGATAGAATATTATACTAAAGTCAAATACAGTTTTCATTAAAGATGTGTTTCTAACTGAAATGTGATTTCCCTACTTTTCAGACCCATGTACTGGCTTTTAAGAAAGGCAATGGGTGACAATTCCAGTTACAGTTTACATTACTGTCCCACCACTGCCAAGTGAAATCTTTACATTTACAAGAAAATTGCTATGCTTGCTGCATGGTGGCTGAACAAGCTTCTAATTCCTAAGTGACCATAGCGGAAAAAATGGCAAAAATCAGAACACTGCCTTTTTTAATTGTATTTGCTCATTTAGAATTGGGGAGATTTGTACTGTACTTTGCGCTCGTTTTTTTTTTACATATGCTGACAGCTTCATCTTGATTTCTGCTGTAGAACAGTATCACACATATATTGCAAAATAGGTATTGTAGCTGACTTACGTGCGAGCTGTGTGGCACGCCTTTTCTCCTCTCTCTCTCTCCTCCCACCATCCCTGTCTCCAGCGAGATGAAGCCACCTTTTTATATAAGCCTCCACCTCCTGGTCTGTTGCAGTGGCCGTCAATTGATTGTTTCTGACCGTTCCTAAAAATTGAGAAAACTGTAAAGCTTTGGATAGATTGCACACAATGGTGAGAAATGGCTAACTGCATGACATGCTATATCCTGCCCATAGTTGGGCAGCAATGAATGTAGTTTGAAAACAGTCTAGCCATGACCAGCCAATTACTAAAATTGTAGGAGGAAAACTCTCGCCTTCAGCTGACGAACTGATTGCAGACTGGTGCATCTTAGAGCAGGGGGCAGATAAATAGCTGGAGAAGATGGTGAAGCACATAGTTTTAGATATTTTTATTATGGTGCAGGTTGCTGACATTTCGGCACAGAGTATGTCTTCTTCAAAGCAAACAGAGCAATTTAAGAATGGCAGCTTTAAACTGGTGCCTTATAAAATGTGATTGGGTGTATATGTTGTTGTATTATAAGTATTTTATAACGAGTATTAGACTATCAGCATTTTTAATTAATTGTATTACTTAAAGCTATGGTCTAAGGTCTGAAAGACGATGAGAAGCCGCCATTAGCAGCACCGTGGAGAGCTCCAGAGCTGGAGGGAGACTCGTCGCTCTGGGCGACCCAGCACAGGGTGCTGTATGTGGGGGAGAGGAGTAGGAAGACCGGGGCCTGTAGCTCCGCGGCGCCGTAGTTCGCAGAGCGACCCCGCTCAGGTTGCCGCTGCGGCTAGAAGCGGCTGTGTGTTGGGGAGAGGATCAGGGAGACTCGACGCGGCACCGGTACCAGTAATAACGGCAGCAACACATTCTGTGCTTCTGTACTGTGCTTCTCTGAATCCTAGTGGGGCTTTCAGCGGCATGTGTTTAAACATGTACCCTCTGACTGTTATAATCATATGGATGCTGTTATAATGTGTTGTGATTGAGATCCTGACCCACCAAACATCCTGGAAAGTGACAAAGTTACGTTTTTCGTACAAAATTACATAATCACCATCAGTAAACAGGACGCTGTCTGACTATTTCACTCGCGGGGAGGGATGCTGTTTTCTGGAGGGAAAGTTCACTGCCACAGAGATTTATTTTTCTTGTCTCACACAGAGTCGTTGAACATGGGTCGGCATGTTCTCTGACCACTTTGCCACCACTTCTCAACTGCCTGCTCTGCATTATAGTCCTCAACCTCAGGGAAATGCAATGATATACGGAGGAGGGAATTGAGCATTTTGTTTGAGAGTGAGCGTTTGACATTTTTTTTTTCACTGTCCCGTAATTGTCCCGGACAAAATATAAGTGTGTCCCAGCAGGAATTTTTATGGTCCCCGCCGGGACATCGTTAATTTCGAGCCCTGCTGCCTGGTCATATTAACCTTGTATAAAAACTGAATGTTAACTAGCTAACATTTTTCGCAGCACTGGCAACCTGACAAAACAATGTGAAGTTCCAACAATAAGAGCTGAATGTTTCCCACAGAAATTCATTCATTTATTTTTCGTTCAGGGACTCACCTCACCGTGACTTCTCTCCTCGATCTCCGGCTCGCGCACTTTTTGCTCCCTTGCTCCCTTTCGTCAATTCGAATATGATGCATTCAAAAGACTCGTAATTTGGAAAACTCCAACTTAAAGCGGAAAAAAACATAACGGAAAGTAGAGTTTGAATAAAGATACGATCCTTACAGACTTAATAGCGTTGACTTAATAAAAAATAAAAAAATTAAAAAAAAACACTGTCACTGTGGGTGATATGTTCAGGTAAATGTAGGTCAATACATTTTCCAATGTCGACCTGCCAGTCATTTTCTATGTGACACAGAGAGCAGGTGGGAGCGGTTTCTGTTCACAAATGAACTGTCACTCTTGGCCTAGGCTATGCTCTTATTGGCACACTCGGTCAAGGAATGTACAGTATGTTGTGAATTTAATGAATTGAATTGAATTTATTTATTTAAAACAGGGACAATGCACAAAAAAACATTAATCTTGTAAGACAAGAAGAGATGCTTTGAGCCAGGTTATAGTTCCGCCTGTAGTCCCTGGGCAGGTAAAGTTAAAGCAGATACAGTATTAAAATCATTGAAATATGAGTGACATGATGACCATAATATTTTAAAAATAGACAGAATACACTAGTAAAAGCAGGGAACAAGAGCACCAAATCATGAAGTGCACAACAGCACATACTCTCTCTTACTCTTATCACACATTCAAACAGATAACAGTCCAACTATCCTCCTCTAATAACCACATTCATACACATATTAATAACCAGACACGTATACACACATGTAACTCAACAATGTGTGCAAACTCGCTTCCTCAGTAACCAGCGCTTTGACAAGCATGAGAACATGTAGGGATTTGTACATAGAATAAGTTCTGGAAGGACATTCCATTGGCCACACATGAAAATGCATATACTCAAATCAGAGAAAACACAGAATTGTTGGTCAATATATATATATTTTTATAAATTAACTTTCATCAACAAACAACAAATTCATCACAGTCAGCATATTATTTATACTGACAGATAATATTGCACTAAGAGAAGAACAAGTTAAACTTGACTATGCCTACTGTATGTAATTCCTGCTGGTATCAGACGGATAACAACTCTCAGAATTCACCATCCGCTTGTTGTGTTAACTTTTTTCTCTCAGATTTTTATGAACGGTTTTGTTTCTCTTTGTATCATGGGTGCAACATCCGGGCTTGCCATGGGGATGTGTTGTTCATGATAGACATTAGCTTGGATAAAATTCTCACCTCCATAGTGGAGAACACAATTAAGGCAGTTCAGGCCTAAAAGTCTTCAGTCCTCTAACTGCTTCAAGCTCCAGCAAAGAAGCTGGACGGGGGCTCCATTAGTGGCGAGCTTCTTCCAGAATGAGTGAAGGATCAATATTGCAGGTCGTTCATGCTGCAACATTGCCAATCATGCCCATCATGGAACATTTCCACTGAAAAAGGAATATCTACTTGCACTTTGCACTTTGGATTCCTTGTTTTTTCCCCTGTCCGAGACTTAGGCTCGTTGACTCTTTTGTTGCTACTTTATTTCTGTTGGACTTTGATTACCTGTTTATTTACCTCTTTCTAAAATAATAAACTGTTCCATTTGAGTCTGCATTTGGGTCCTGTTATCCCCTATACCCTGAATAGTGGACAGCGGTTCAATGAGAGAAGCAAACTAACTTAACTTAACTTGTCTTGTCTTTTCTTGTCCTGGCACATTTGTACTTCACAAAGTATGGACCCCACAATGTTACTGAACCATATGTGGGCCACTTTAGGCTCACATCCAGATTAGTCGATGCTAACTTGCCGTCTTTCGGCCAAAAATGGCCCAAATGTGTTTCAACAAAGGTGGGCCACCTGTGTGGAACCATATGTGGGCCACTTTAGGCTCACATCCAGATTAGTCGATGCTAACTTGTCGTCTTTCAGCCAAAACTGGCCCAAATGTGTTTCAATAAAGGTGGGCCACGTGTGTGGAGCCATAAGTGGGCCACTTTAGGCTCACATCCAGATTAGTCGATGCTTACTTACCGTCTTTCGGCCAAAACTGGCCCAATTGTGTTTGAGCAAAGGTGGGCCACATGCGTTTTCTCATAAGTGGGCCACATAGGCTCACATCCAGATTAGTCGATGCTAATTTGCTGTCTTTCGGCCAAAACTGGCCCAATTGTGTTTCAGCAAAGGTGGGCCACTTGCGTTTTGTCATATGTGGGCCACTTTAGGCTCACATCCAGATTAGTCGATGCTAATTTGCCGTCTTTCGGCCAAAACTGGCCCAAATGTGTTTCAACAAAGGTGGGCCACGTGTGCTAAACCATATGTGGGCCACTTTAGGCTCACATCCAGATTAGTCGATGCTAATTTGCCGTCTTTCGGCCAAAACTGGCCCAAATGTGTTTCAACAAAGGTGGGCCACTTGCGTTTTGTCATATGTGGGCCACTTTAGGCTCACATCCAGATTAGTCGATGCTAATTTGCCGTCTTTCGGCCAAAACTGGCCCAAATGTGTTTCAACAAAGGTGGGCCACGTGTGCTAAACCATATGTGGGCCACTTTAGGCTCACATCTAGATTAGTCGATCCTAATTTGCCGTCTTTCGGCCAAAACTGGCCCAAATGTGTTTCAACAAAGGTGGGCCACTTGTGTTTTCTCATATGTGGGCCACTTTAGGCTCACATCCAGATTAGTCGATGCTAATTTGCCGTCTTTCGGCCAAAACTGGCCCAAATGTGTTTCAACAAAGGTGGGCCACGTGTGCTAAACCACATGTGGGCCACTTTAGGCTCACATCCAGATTAGTCGATGCTTACTTGCCGTCTTTCGGCCAAAACTGGCCCAATTGTGTTTCAGCAAAGGTGGGCCACTTGTATTTTCTCATATGTTGGCCACTTTAGGCTCACATCCAGATTAGTCGATGCTAATTTGCCGTCTTTTGCCCAAAACTGGCCCAAATGTGTTTCAGCAAAGGTGGGCCACGTGTGCTGAACCATATGTGGCCCAGCCTTGGTTCACTTAAGGAATAACCATTCCCTACTCTGCCACGTATTTGCCAAAGATGGGCCATATCTGTTTTGTGATATAAGGGCCGAATGTAGCATTTACCACATGGGCCAGTTTAGGCTCACATCTGTTTTGTGCGGGCCAGAAGAATGCCTACAGTGCCGGATTGTTGCCTGAAGTGGCCCACATCCGTATGCTATCTGGGAAAGCACAAAACTAACAGAACCCCTTTAAATCTAACCCCAGTACTGTGGCACTAATAACCCCTCATATAGCTGTGCCACTTTTCCCACAGAACACATACATTAACAATATTTCAAAACAATTAACACACATAGTTTAGTCCATGGTCACCTGACCCATGGAAGCGCGCCACAGTGCGCTACTTATGACGTGGCCCGGAACTGCCTCGGTTCGGCCCGTGAACCTGAGACAGACCTCTGCAGCAACAGCAGGTGAGCGTGTGTGTAGGTGTGTGTGTGTGTGTGTGTGTGTGTACGTGTCGCGTAGGCGCCGAGTGTGCACCCTCGACGACCCACGGAGGGGAGAACAGAGTTCAGGGTAAAAAGTTTATGTCACTGCTGGACCGCGAGATGCGGCCGGCGGGGAAACAGGTGATAAGGAGCTTGGCTCCGCCGGAACAATGAGGGCGCAGCGCGCCCCACCGGCACTCTCTGACAGAGAGAGCGCGCCGGTCAGGAAATGACGGGCGTTCAACAGCGCTCCGCCACATTATCCCCCTCCTCCCCGAGGTTGACGATGTGCGGCAACCTGGAGAGATAGTCTGCCACAACATTGGTCTTGCCCGCTCGGTGTCGGATCTGGAACTGGAACGGCTGGAGAGAGAGGTACCAGCGGGTGAGACGACTGTTGTGGTCTTTCATGGAGTTAATCCAGGTCAGAGCCCTGTGATCAGTCTCTAAGTCAAACTCTCTCCCCAGCAGGTAGTACCTCAAACTCTCCAGGGCCCATTTGATGGCCAGGCCCTCCTTCTCCACAGTGGAGTACCTGGTCTCCCGTGGCAGCAGCTTCCGGCTCAGGTACAGCACCGGTCGCTCGTCACCAGGCTCACTTTGGGCCAGGACTGCCCCCAGTCCCACCGCTGAGGCATCGGTCTGAACCAGGAACCGCTGGCTGAAGTCAGGGCTCCTCAGAACTGGCGAAGAGCACAAACAGGCCTTGAGAGCTTGGAACGCCGCCTCGCAGTCCTCGTTCCAGATGACCGGGTTCCTCTGGTCCTTCGCCGTCAGTGCTGTCAGAGGTGCTGCGAGGGTGGCGAACTGTGGGACGAACCTCCTGTACCAGCCGGCCAAGCCCAAGAAGGACCTCACCTCCTTCTTCGTGCGAGGGCGTGGGCAGCTACGGATGGCCTCGACCTTGTCCACCTGTGGTCGGACCTCCCCTCGTCCAAGCCGGTACCCCAAGTACTTCGCCTCCTCCCAGGCCCATTGACACTTGGCTGGATTCAGCGTCAGGCCTGCCTGCTGGATCTGGCCCAGGACTCGCTCCAGATCATGCAGGTGCTGCTCCCAGGTGGCACTGAAGATGACCACGTCATCGAGGTAGGTAGCACTGCAGTCCTCACACCTCCGCAGGACACGGTCCATCAGCCTCTGGAAAGTTGCTGGTGCTCCATGTAGGCCGAAGGGCATCACCGTGAACTGGAAGAGGCCAGCAGGTGTCTGGAACGCTGTGCAGGGACGACTGGACGCTTCCAGGGGTACCTGCCAGTACCCTTTACAGAGGTCCAGGGTGGTGATGAACCTAGCCCGACCAATCCTCTCCAGCAGGTCGTCGATCCGGGGCATCGGGTAGGCGTCGAACTCTGACATGGCGTTGACCTTCCTGAAGTCCATGCAGATGCGCAGGGAACCGTCCTTCTTCCCCACAATGACCACCGGGCTACACCACTCAGACTGCGACGGCTCGATCACCCCCAAGCGCTGCATCTCCTCCACCTCCTTCTGAAGTTTGGCCACCAGGTGCTGGGGCACCCGGTAGGCCCTCTGACGAACCGGCCCCTTGTCTTTCAGCCGGACCACATGCTCCACGAGGTCAGTCTTCCCCGGGTTGGCCGCGAAGAGCTTGGCGACCCGCTGGAACACCTGGCACAGCTGGCTGGACTGGGCGGCAGAGAGGTGCCCGAGAGCAGGCTCCGCAGACTGGCTCAGGTCGGCGAGGGTAGACTCCTCCTCCCCCGCGCTGTCCACCGCCGTCACCAGCAGAGACGCCACGGGAACCCGAGCCTCCCTCCACTCCTTCAGCAGGTTGACGTGGTAAACCTGCTTTGCCCTTTTCTTGTCCGGGTGGTGGATCTCGTAGGTCACCGGGCCCATCTTCCTGAGGACGGTGTACGGGCCCTGCCATTTGGCCAGCAGCTTGCTGTTGGAGGATGGCAGGAGGAGTAGGACCTTCTGGCCAGGCTGGAACTCTCTGTGCCTGGCCTGTCGGTCGTACCACGCCTTCTGGGTCTGCTTGGCCTCACGAAGGTTGACCTCGGCCTCGTCTCGGTACCTTGCCAACCGGTCCCTCATCTCCAGCACGAACTGGACCACACCACGGTCACTGGTGCCGGTTGCGGGAGACTCCCAGGTCTTCCGCAGCAGATCCAATGGCCCCTGTACCTCCCAGCCATACAGAAGCTCAAACGGGGAAAACCCTGTGGACGCTTGGGGAACCTCCCGGTAGGCGAAAAGCAGGTAGGGCAGCCACTGGTCCCAGTCTCTCCCAGTGTCGGCCACAAACTTCTGCAGCATCTTCTTCAGGGTCTGAATGAAGCGCTCGACCAGGCCGTCCGTCTGAGGGTGGTACGGGGTGGTCTTGATCGCCGAAATCCCCAGTGCCGGTGGAAGAGCTGCAGGAGTCTGGAGGTGAAGTTGGTCCCCTGGTCTGTGATGATCTCGTCCGGTACACCAACCCTGGAAAACAACTGAACAAGACAACGCAGAACAGCAGGAGCAGTGACCGTGCGCAGGGGGAAAGCCTCTGGGAACCGTGTGGCGTAGTCACAGAGCACCAGGATGTACTGGTGCCCCCCACTGCTCTTCACCAATGGGCCCACAATGTCCATGGCCACACGCCTAAACGGAGTGGAGATCATGGGCAGGGGTTGTAGGTAGGCTCGGTCGGACTGGCAGACATAGCAAGTTTTCTGACAGGTGGGACAGGTTTTGCAGAAGGTTTGCACATCAACATACATGGAAGGCCAATAGAACCTGGGGGATATGCGCAAATAGGTTTTGTTGCGGCCAAGATGACCTGCCCAAGGCAAGGTGTGTGCCAGGTGCATTATCATCGGCCGGCATGACACAGGAACCACAAGGCGTTTGACCCCCTCCGCCACTGCATACAAAACATCACTGTCAACAACAAAACATTCTTTCTCCCCTTTTGACATATCCAGCCCCCCAACCACCTTGGCGAACAAGGACTTCAGAGTCCCATCCTCCCTTTGCAGGGCCCCAATGTCCTCTGGCACCTCCCACATGCCCTTTGCCAGTCCCTTTGCACAGTCCGGCTCCCGGGACTTCAGCCCCTTTTCAAACCGCCGCTGGCGGCGAGACTTCCTGGGCCCCTTCATGGGCCCCTCAAACAAACTGCTGTCCAGGGTTGAAAAGAGTTCTGGATCGGGCCCCTTTTTCGGCCCTGGGTCGGCTGTCACCCCCGCCCTGGCCTGGGTGCGGGTGATCACATAACCGGACAAACCCTTCCCCAGGTCACTGTCTTTGGGGCCGGCCTCCAGCAGCACGTCCAGCAGCACAGGTAAGTCCCACCCCAGGATAGCAGCAACAGGTAACCTTTCCACCACCCCGACCGTCAGCAGGTAAGGTTGCTCATCCACCACCACCGTCACCTCAGCTGTGGGGTAGGAATGGCTGTCCCCGTGCACACACAAAATGTCTTCCTGTCTGCTATAATCCACCACGCCCGTTGGCACCAACTCCCTTCGGACCAGCGTCAGGAAGCTCCCCGAGTCAACCAGAGCAGTCACAGACTCACCATTAATGGTAACGTCCTTAAAACGCTGTTGCCCTCCCCCAGCACTTGCAACCTCAGCCCGAGGAGTGTAGCATGCCCCGCTAAGCTTAGCTTTTCTGATGGGGCACAACGAAGCCTTGTGCCCTGCTTGCTGGCAGTAGAAACAGATGAACTCCTTACCGGGGCTGCGCTGGCGAGGTGTGGGCCGGGATTCTCCAGGCGGATGCTGGCTGGCTCTGGCTGCTGGTCTGGGCTGCGACGAAACCTGGCGACTGGGACCACCGTGATAAGCAGGCGGGCCTCCCCTCCGTGCGTTGAGGTACTGCAGCGCTAGCTTGCCTGCAGCTAACCCATCCGTTGGCTTGTGCTCCTTCACCCAGGTGCGGATGTCTGTTGGGAAGACTCGCAGCAGCTGCTCCAAGATGACCTGCTCACCGATCTGCTCCTTGGTATGCTGCTCTGGCCGAATCCATCGACGGTAGAGACCCTTTAAGCGGTGGTAAGTTTCTGTTGGGTTCTCTCCCGGTGGAACTGCCATGGCCCGGAACTGCTGGCGATACGTCTCCGGTGAGACGTCAAACTTGGTCAGGAGTGCCGCCTTCAGGTCCGGGTATGAATGAGCCCTCTCCTCGTCCATAGCGATGTACGCCTCTAGCGCCTTCCCAGTGAGTAGCGGCACCAGGCGACACGCCCACTCACCATCTGGCCAACCACACGTTCTGGCAATCCGCTCGAAGCGAAGCAGGTAATTTCCAATGTCCTCCCCAGCCAGGTACTGGGGAATCTTGGGGTCACCAAAGGGTCTGCTCTCCGGCCTCGGAGGTTCTGTCCCACTGCTCACCCCAAACCTTGCCGCCCTTAAGGGTGAACTGCGGCGCGGTGCAGCAGGTGTAGGTAAGTCCATTCTAAGGCTCATCAGCGACCTCTCAGATGGTGATAGGGACCCAGGTGCAGGGACAGGTGCTACCGGCCTCGGCCCTGCCACTGCCTGATCCAGTTGCGGGGCTGGCCACGAAGCCTGGAGTCCCCTGAGCTCTGCCAGGAACCCCTCCTCTCTTCTCTGCTGTCCCTCCAGGAAGGTCCTCATGACCGCCACCAGCTCCTCTCCTGGACTTGGAGCTCCAGGGCCGGCCTGCCGGACTGGGGCCGCCGCACCCCCTTCGTCCTCCTCGGCTGTGGACCAGGCTCCCTCCTCGCCATCTTTGTCCTGCACTGGTTCCTCCTTTTGTGAGCGCAACCCAGTACCCGTCTTCCTGTGTACCGGATGCGCCCTCGTCGACTGGCCATCCCACTTCTGACACCAAATGTCGGGGTTCGATACTTTGAAACGCTGGTTTGGAAAGATGATGGCCCAGTCGGCAAACTTTAGTTTGGTGATTTTCTTTTTATTACACCAAAAACCCAAAGACAAAAATACCCACAGGTGGCAAAGCAACAAAAAAAACGCAGGAATATTTACAATATGACAGAGTAAAAAAAATATTTACAAGGAACAGGCAGCAACTGTTATCCACATGCCACTCAGCCGAATCCTTCCTTCAAGTGAGCCGAGCTCTCTTTAAAAACCCCCTTGGCCCCTCCCCCGGGCAAACCAATTAACAAAACACAGAGGTTAAGAAACATAAACTGGGAAACAAAGCACAAAACTAACAGAACCCCTTTAAATATAACCCCAGTACTGTGGCACTAATAACCCCTCATATGGCTGTGCCACTTTTCCCACAGAACACATACATTAACAATATTTCAAAACAATTAACACACATAGTTTAGTCCATGGTCACCTGACCCATGGAAGCACGCCACAGTGCGCTACTTATGACGTGGCCCGGAACTGCCTCAGTTCGGCCCGTGAACCCGAGACAGACCTCCGCAGCAACAGCAGGTGAGCATGTGTGTAGGTGTGTGTGTGTGTGTGTGTGTACGTGTCGCGTAGGCGCCGAGTGTGCACCCTCGACAACCCACGGAGGGGAGAACAGAGTTCAGGGTAAAAAGTTTATGTCACTGCTGGACCGCGACATGCGGCCGGCGGGGAAACAGGTGATAAGGAGCTTGGCTCTGCCGGAACAATGAGGCGCCCCACCGGCACTCTCTGAGAGAGAGAGCGCGCCGGTCAGGAAATGACGGGCGTTCAACAGCGCTCCGCCACACAAATTCAACCAGTTCAGGCTAGAAAACCTGTTTGAAAGACCTTTTTTCAGTGAAATGCAGCTTAGGCGACTGTACAGTGCAAAAACAGGCTCCTCTTGCTCTGAAACGCTCATTTTTCACATAAGCCACTTTTCACCCTTAATGAATTAAATTCCAGGTAAAAACTCCTTTGCCATGAAGAAGATCCAAATTCAACCAGTTCAGGATAGAAAACCTGTTTGAAAGACCTTTTTTCAGTGAAATGCAGCTTAGGCTACTGTACAGCGCAAAAACAGGCTCCTCTCGCTCTGAAACGTCTATTTTTGACATAAGCCAGTTTTCACCCTTAATGAATTAAATTCCAGGTAAAAACTCCTTTGCCATGAAGAAGATCCAAATTCAACCAGTTCAGGCTAGAAAACCTGTTTGAAAGACCTTTTTTCAGTGAAATGCAGCTTAGTGCAAAAACAGGCTCCTCTCGCTCTGAAACGCTCATTTTTGACATAAGCCACTTTTCAGTCTTAATGAATTTAATTCCAGGTAAAAACTCCTTTGCCATGAAGAAGATCCAAATTCAACCAGTTCAGGCTAGAAAACTTGTTTGAAAGACCTTTTTTCAGTGAAATGCAGCTTAGGCTACTGTACAGTGCAGAAACAGGCTCCTCTCACTCTGAAATGCTCATTTTTGACATAAGTCAGTTTTCACCCTTAATCTATTAAATTCCAGGTAAAAACTCCTTTGCCATGAAGAAGATCCAAATTCAACCTGTTCAGGCTAGAAAACTTCTTTGAAAGACCTTTTTTCAGTGAAATGCAGCTTAGACAAAAATAGGCTCCTCTCGCTCTGAAAGGCTCATTTTTGACATAAGCCAGTTTTCACCCTTAATGAATTAAATTCCAGGTAAAAACACGTTTGCCATGAAGAAGATCCAAATTCAACCAGTTCAGGATAGAAAACTTGTTTGAAAGACCTTTTTTCAGTGAAATGCAGCTTAGGCTACTGTACAGTGCAGAAACAGGCTCCTCTCGCTCTGAAATGCTCATTTTTGACATAAGCTAGTTTTCACCCTTAATGAATTAAATTCCAGGTAAAAACTTGTTTGCTATGAAGACAAGGGCGCAATTTCCACTGGGGACAGGGGGGACATGTCCGCCCCACTTTTCAAAATCATGTTTTTGTCCCCCCCACTTTTTACACTTTGAAAACTAACAGTAGGCACAGGCTGTAATTGCAAAACAACAAGAAACCCTGCGTAAACTGACCGCTCGGAAGCCCCCCTCCCCCTCCCCTCACACTACGTGCTCAATCAAAGACACAGACAGGACGCGGCACAGCAGCAAAAAGATGAAAAGGAGCCGACAGCTCAACTTAAAGTCCTTATTTGGAACGGGACTAAAAAGGAAGAAAGAAAATGTGGGTTGATTAGTCATTACTGGTATTTCTAACTTTACTCAATACACTATTGTAGCTAACGTTAGCTAACTAATATGTTAAACCAGGCGCTTAGCCATCTCTGTTTAAAACGTGTATGCAGCGCACTGATCACACAAGGAAGAGAGGAGGTGAAAAGAGACAACAACACCGTTACCTGTTGTATACTGGCCTCAGGCTGTACGATCGCTAAAACGCTGACGACCAGTGAGTAACGAGTTTGAAAGTAGCCTCTAACTTAATCAATCAATCAATCAATCACATTTTATTTGTATAGCACTTTACAATAGCCAGACGGTACCCAAAGTGCTTTACATCAAAACAATAAAATAATACATAAAAGCAATACATAAAAAACACAGGAAAGTGCTACAGTGCTGCAAGAAAACACAAGAAAGTACTACTAGTGCTGCAGGGTGTTAAAGGAGCTGGCCGGAAGAACGGAGGGCCCTGCCATGATCGCGGACAGTTAAAATCTCTGACAGGTAGGAGGGAGCCAGGCCATTAATGGAGTAAAAAACAAACAATAAAAGTTTAAAATCAATTCTAAAACGAACTGGAAGCCAGTGGAGTGACGACAGCACAGGGGTAATGTGTTCACACCTGGACGTGCCTGTTAAAAATCGGGCAGCAGCGTTCTGAACAAGTTGGAGACGCGAGATTAAAGACTGGCTTCATGAACGCAGCTCAAACCAACCCGGTGCCTCAGCAGGATGACCAAGCCTTGATAAATACACCGGATCCGCGCATCCTCATGCATTTCAGCCGGGTCGCTACCGGAGCTAAATTAAAAAAATAAATAAAAATAAAAATAAAAGCGCTCCTTGCGGTGGAGCTGAGAACAGCGGAGTTTCCTCTACTACAGCTGAACAGCTGACATGTGGTCAAGACGTACAGACCTGTCACAGTCTCACGGTGCATTTCATAATTATAAACTTCAACCTCAGAGCTCTCTGTCCTCAGACTGTCCTCACCTGTCCTGAACATCACACAGGGACAACATGGAGCCATGGAGCTGCTTGTGTGATTGGTTACTGAGTTGAGTTGATTTGTGTCTGACTGTCAGTCTGTGACCAACACTGTCTATGGTGCTGAAAGCTCAAGCAGGTTGATGTCTGGCTGAGTCAGTAGCTACCATGTCTTTGGTACAACACAAACATTAAATGGACACAGACAGTCTACAATTAACATGGTAGCTACATGGCTTAGACATGGTAGCCACTGACTCAGACAGTGACCTGTGTGTGTGTGTGTGTCAGAGGGGGTGATCTGTGGCATTGTCTTCTGCAGAAATATTTAGTGTGACTAGCATGTTTAAATAATGGAATAAATGCAATGTTTAAATAACTATCACAAGGGCCCATCGAGAATGCTCCTCCCTCTCTGTGCTGAGACCCACGCTCCGCCACTGGCAGTATGGCTAATGACAAAATAGTAGGCTAGGGTTAAATAGAAATGGCATGATTTAAGCTCTACGCAGGCAGAAATCGAGCGCACTGTGGTGTAGTGAAGAATGAAAACCAACTTGTAAGCTCAAGGGACTTTACTCAACATCTTCAGCAGGAAGTACAGCTTCATAACAACAGCTCCTTCTTCTTCTCTTCACCTACATACATAGTCCTGTCTTATTCAGTGGTGCCATCTAGTGACACTCCAACGTAACAGCGTTACAGAACACAACACGCGCTATGCGTACACAAATTTGCCGTTCCTACTTGTGTCCCCCCCACTTCTGAAACTAAAGTTTCGCCCATGGTTAAGTATATTTCTCCAGGAAAGTTTCTTCTGCCTCTCAAGTTTATAATTACAGTTTATAATTCAAGAGAAGGTCCGAACAGTCTGATGACATTATTTTGCATATGAATTAGCCATGTGCTTCTGTTCCTTCACAGACCATGTCAATAACACCCGAAGACATAGTGTAGTCGGATTCTCTGAGCACCGCAGACAGTTCAGTCCTTTTGAATTCTCATTCACATCTTTCTTTGACCTCATGACGCTTTCCAACAAGGTCAAGGTGTGGTTTGGTAAACACTAGGAGGTCATTTTTGACTATGCGCGTTCCTCCCAAAACGGCGCTGACGTCCCCTGCAGAGTTTAATCTTGACATTTTCAATACGTCTTTGTATAAAATCACAATCGAGTAAGTCGACATTAAAAAAAAAAGCGTTGAGCATGGAAATGTAATTTGTTACATACTGGTTGAAATAAAATCCATGGTGACTACAGCTGTGGCTAGTGGTTGTGGCTAACCTTGCATGCCACCATATGCACAAAGGATTGTGCCATGAGAACAGCTCATGGCAGTCTATCACAGATGTTAATCATTAAAATCTGAATCACTTTCACTGTTTGTTTCAATCTCGTAATTTATGTATTTTGTAACTTTACAATCGACCTAATACGGCTTGGCTTTATTCGCGGACTTCATGCTACGAGGATACAATAGACGATAGTAATTAAGGTTTCAAACATTTAGTAAATGGGGTAATTTGAATGTCGACAAGATAACATGCAAAAATTAATTTTAAAAAAATAGTATCGCAAACATACCTCCAGTCCTCAGTCAACTTCTCTGCACGATCCGCTTCTCCGATTGCATTCACAGGCAGTGGGAAACTTCACTACTGTTATGGCCTCAAATTGAAAGGAAACTTTTATCAAATGTTTCAATGCAAAAATACTACAGATTGAGGTAATTACTCCCATATTAAATAATTACTTCAAATATAGTTTTAAGCAGAGTGAATAATACGAAAACTGCCTATTAAAAATGAAATAATCTTAATATTCTCAGTCATGCAAGCCATGGGATGGTTTTGATTAGTAAAAATGAGTTAAAATATTTTTTTATCTTCAAATAATTTCAAATCATAAAGGGATTAAGAAGTTAAACATGTATTGATGATCATTATTTATTCAGTTCCAGGAAATCAGTAATTCCTGCCTGCCTTGAACGCAGCAGTGTTTTTGGAGGGAGTTTGGAGGTGCAGGTGCATTGAAAGCTCCCCTCCCCCACCCTGACTTGCACCTGACCTGACTGTGAACTTTCAGAGGAGCATGTAGTATGGCACTTATTCAATCTGAGATACAGAGCAGCACAAGTCTGAACTTTTTAAATGCTGTTTATCTTTAATAGGGATTTTCACATATTTTATACCAGATATGTATATTTAAATTACTATTGAAAATAAAATAAAAAATACAATTAGAATTTTTCTTTTCTATTAAATTTTGTAACTTGTAAGAAATGACTTATCATGGAAGGCTGAATATTGAGACAATATTTAGGAAAGACTGATATTTTAGCTCTGGCAGCTCATTGTAGTGACACTGAAGGTCAGTTTCTAAGCCTGTTGAGTGGCATCCTATGGTGGCATCCCCTCCCCCACCCTGAGTCCTCTCTTAACAGCCTTAGCTTTGAAGTCTGTCTTCTCCCTCTCACTAGAGAGATTTCTGATGCTGCTCAGGAAATTGCCTCCATACAGAATTGGGGGAGCATACGTCAGTCCGACCACCCAAAAGTCCGACTACCCATTAATCCGAGTTACTTTACAGTGTTAGGGTTAGGCTAAGGCAAATGTAATCAAATAATGCCCTATTTGCATATTTAAATATATATTCATGGAAACCTCCAATACAAAGGATGTTCTTATTCATGTCAGTGATCAACCTGTGAAGTTTCATGGATATATCTCTTAGTTTAAATTTTTGCCCTATTCACCTCAATTATACAGGGGCTAATATTGTGGTGGCCATATTGGATTTCCAGCAAAAAATTAACTTGCTTGTCCATATAGGTTGTAATCCTACTGGGTCATAGATATTTTTCTGGTGGCCAACCTTTTATAACATTGCAAATGCAGCACCCCGGGTGGATCATCTTATTTGTCCTCCAACATGTCAATCATTCTGAGGAAATGCTCACGTCACGCTGTCATGCATGCTCTTTCCTGGCTCGTTTCCACTAGCTGCACGTGCACTTTGATTATTTATGTGTCCCATGAAATGTCTGCGAGGACTTTTACCCCAGTTGGTGTGACAGTGGAGCATTACCGGCGGCCCGGTGGATGGTGCAGCGGGGGCTCCACCGGCCGGGACCGCACAGTAAAGCCGGGGCATGGAGGGGGTGAAAGGGGAGGCTATACAGTAGGATATACAGTAACATGTTTTAATAAAAGTATTTTAAACATGCACAGAACAGTAACACTCTTGCATTAAAGGTATGCCCCAGTGGTCAGCATAATCCGACTCGAAGCAGACTGGTGCATTTGTGTGCAGATTAAGAGGAATAACAGAGTTTGTCATTCTGAATGTGTACAGAGTGTTTTGAATAGGAAAGCTAAGTAGCTTTAGAAAGCTCTAATCATTATGGGACAAAAATATTTTTGTATGACACTTATAAGTGAGCAACATAAAAATCTGGCTAAATCCCTTCAATCCTGTTTTTTCACCTTTAATACCCCCTGTCTCTTTGGCTGCCATGCAGCCCCCTTTCACCTTAGAGACCCCAAAATTTGCATGGAGGTTGTCTTGGGGCCCCTACACAAGAATACGAAAGCAAAATACAAGTCATTTAGAAAAAAGGTCCTTTTCAAAAACCCAAGGGTGTTACACCCTCTGACATACTGACAAATTTATAGCATTTTTTTTATAGAGGTCGTGGAAGTCTGAGCTTTTGATATGTTGTTCTGTAGCCCCAGATGAGTAGATAAGCATTGGTTTGGCTTTGATTAAACATCTACTTTTTGGTAGGCGGGCCTTCAAACTTTCACATTTTTAAACCAAATGAGGCTCACCATTCCAACAAACTGAATGACTTGAAACTTGTTATCTATTCCAAAAGCTCACAACTGCTGGCCACTAGGAAAGCGAAGAACGCTCCAATTATGGGACCAAAATGTTCTTGTATTACAATTTTAGCTGAGCAACATACTCAAATCGTATTCATTTAGAATAAAGTTTTGATATTTTTGTTAAACAGTTTTACATGTCTTTTTTGGCCTTAAATGGCCCCCTTTGACCCTAGAGACCCTAAATTTTGCACGGTGGTTGACCCCCCAATACAAGTGTGCCTAAGGATTTTTCATATTGCAGGTTATACTGGTTTACAAAATAAATGTAATGTGTGAAAAATACCATTTGAAAAGTTGAGTGAGGATTTGAAATGTTTTTTCAAGACACAAGAGCACAAATTTAACCGAAAAAGTGAGCACAGCGCCTAAAAACTCTCTCTGTCTCTCTCTTTTTTTTTTTCCAACATCGCGTCATATTACGTCACAAGAGGGAGTTGTATGCTAGCAGCTGCCATAGCTTAGTGTGGGAGCAGATGGCTATTTGTCAGAGCGGTCGTCTTATCGTGAGTCAGTGTGTTTACAGCAGGTTTGGATTGCGTTATCATGGACATGGTAAATTATTCAGTTTGTGGTGGTTTCACAAACTCCAGCCTGTCACGACATCGAGTCCACCGGTCCACCAGAAAAAAAACGGTGCTATCTTCCGTGCCTGGGTGCGTGTTGTGCAGCTGAAGAGACGGGGCTTGACCTCTGCGTCAGCTACGAAAAACTCGGTTGTGTGTCGCTCAGTTTAAACCAGAGGATTATCACTCCAGCGATCTGATGGAGTTCAACTGGGATTCCGAAGCAAGAACTGTGCGACCCCCCGCCCCCCTCTCCCCTCCAACCCCCGGTGCGGTGCGGTGCCTTCGGTGCCGACAGCCTCATCCGGACCGCTGTCTGTCAGCAGCTGCTGGTGCTGCCGCCCCGGCAGGAGACAGTAACGGATCAGACAGAGACTCAGCTGAACGTGAACAGCCACTTGTAAGTCTTGTTTTATAACATTTGCGTGAGCTAGAGTGGGTGACATCATCGCTAGAGTGGAGAGCAGCTGCAAAAACTTGAGAAAAAACTCTCTTCATCTTGATTTGGGTCCCACAGCTTTTACTTCACATAGACAATATATACATAGAAATGTAGGAAATCTTGTTGGCTTTCAGGTGATGTTCTTATTTCAGATGTAGGACTTAAACTTTTGGCTGTAGAAGCCCTCGAGCGACAAGCACTCCAGCAACTCCCCCATAAGCTGCAGTGTTAACTTTGAGCCTAAATTTCTGGAGTGGAGCAGACGGTACCGGTTTTGTCTCTCGCTCTGGCTCCCTCATTTTTCACTTTACAGAAATAAAAAAGACATCACATGGTTCAGCAATGTCTCCTGTTACTCACTGTATACATATTTTGGCCATAACCATTACACTTTTTTCTAAACCTGCAGGAGTTTGGGAGGTGTTTTCCCATTCATTCTTATGGGGACATTTTCAACTTTGGTTCTGCTATTGCTCCAGCATATGCAGCTACAGAAACTGTTTGGCTGTCAAACTGTTCAGCTTTTTAAGCTCTTTCAGCCTATTACTTTTCAGCTTTTCAGCCTTTTCATCCTTTTCAAATATTCAGCTTCATGTTCAGCTAGAGAAACCATCCAATTATCAAAATGTTCAGCTTTTTAAGCTCTTTGAACCTATTACTTTTCCGCCTTTGACTTTTCAGCTTTTGAAAAAAGACAGCTTTTTCTGCAAATTCTTGACCATTCATTCTCATAGTTGTATGCATTTTTTATGCATTAGGCAAGTGTTTTCCAGCACATTCAGCAGATTTCCGAAATCACTTCAGCCGTCAGCATTCACGCTGTATTTTCGCAGGAAATACAATTTTTCGAGTTATATATGCTATCTATATGCATACAGGCGGTACAACTCCAACACTATCTGACCTCCATTTTTAACACACTTGAACACATTCTGTGACAGAGCTGTTGTATGGGATTGCAGGTTGGACAAGGGTATATGTAGTAAACCAACCATTGAATGTATTAAGTTACATATTTGTATAAAGATTGACCTCTTATTATCCTAGCTTTCCAGGCACAGCCCAAGATGTGTCATGGTGCAAATTAATAGGTAATTTTCTTTTTTCAGGGCTACTGACAAGTTCATTGTGTGCCAAAGCCAGCTTATGTCTCTATTTACTAACTGCTCAGCCTGTTGTGGAGAAACTGAAGTAAGTAACTCCAACGGAAAGAAACATTGAGACGCAGGAGGGAACTTGTGCAAAAATAAAGCAGGTAAGGGTCTTCTTGTGATTTCTGATGAAAAAGTATCATAACTTGTATTTCAGTTTGTATATCTTGTGTTATTTATGTACTGTAATCTTCTGCCTTTCACATATGTCTTTCATGTCTGTCAGCATTTTTGGCTCCTCATGGATTCTCTGAGAGTGCGAGAGTGCAGCACTGTCCTGTCCTCGTCTGCTGCGGCTCCCCTTTCCAGATCCCTCCAGAAGATCAACAAGGAGGAAGCTGTTGGCATATTCACTGCCAGCATTCATGATTTGATACAGGACATTGATAACTCTGAGGCTTTTCATACTCATAACACTGTTTTTTTTTTTTTTAAATGGGTCAGATGGTATATTTCTTTTGATTATTAATGGATAATAACCGTTTTTTACAATCTGGACCTTATTTCTAGCATAAAATACGATCATTTACTCACCCAGATAACTTTGGTGTCATTACAAGTCGTTCCAACGAAATTAGATCCAGCTGAGAGCCGCGTATATCTGTATAATGCAAGTACACAGGGCAGTGCAATGTAGCCTCTAAATAACACATTATCTGCCGCAAAATTCGTTAATTTCACCAATATTTTGTTATGATACGCTACTGCTATTCCCCTCTGAGTCCGGGGTTAGCTGTTGGTCTGTAGGTTGACCTACTAACCTCTGATCTGGATGATGTCATCTCCGACTGCGGCGCGCCTTGTTGCTATCGCTAATGCTACGGTTCGTTTCTGCGTGTGTCCGACTTGTCTGAACAAAATGAGCAGCTGGACGAAGTTCAGCTTCCTCTCCGCAACCTAGACTTACTAAAGCTCTGGCTAGTTGCACTAAAAATGGACCCGAATGCCGAAGCGGAATGACTATTATCAGAATGAGCCGGGCAGCGGTCGGAGATGATATCGTCCAGGTCAGAGGTCAGTAGGTCAACCTACAGACCCCGGGTGTTGATAACCGCTAACCCCCGGACTCAGAGGGGAATAGCACTAGCGTATCATAACAAAATATTGGTGAATGAAAGAGTTTCGCGGCAATTTTTTATTACTTACTAGTATTACTGTTTTTTTTAAAGAGAGTAATTATTGATAATGGCATTGACATACTGTCATCATATTCTCACACTTTTGATCTGTCTCCCTTCAGGGACCAAAGCTCCTCTCAACAGCAGCAGCAAGAAGCACCAGGTACCACAAGATCAAGGAGAGCCTTATGAACAAGAGTAGCAGAGGCTGTCAAAAGAGGTATCTGCATTCACTACTGACCAATGATGTAGGCATACTCAAGTGTTGGAACCAAGTGATAAAGTCACAATCTCTTTTTCAGTAATTCAGTAATGGATGGTAGTCATTTGTTTTACTCACCCATTACTTGTCCATTATACTCACACAAGGATACAGTAATAAGTCTGCATGAATAATAAAATGCATACTTTGGAACTGTGAGACAGTAGATACAGTAGATCATGGCCACATTCATGCCAACACCAGTAGAATTTTTTTTTTTACAATTGTGTGTTACTGACTATACATTTTTATCATTTTAACAGATCTGTGAAACAATCCTGGGCCATGCCAAAGACAGGTTCTCCTTCACCAGCTACCTTGTGAGTGCCGTGCTGCTAGAGGCAGAGCTGTTTGACCGGCATCTGAAAACATTCCCTGAAGAGGCTCTGAATACCACCATGAGGGCATACCCCATGCTACACAAGGAGAGGCTCAGGACTGAGCTTTCTCTCATCTACGAAAGTCCAGACTTCAGGGGCTCCTGCAGTGCACTGGCTCTGTACCAGGTTCTACAGAGCTACAACCTCCAGGAAACCTTCTCTGAGACTGTGGCGCTGTTGAACATCCTCATAATCACTCCAATGACAACAGCTGAAGCTGAGAGGTGTTTCTCCACCTTAAAGAGGTTCAAGACATTCCTGAGAAATACAATGGGACAGGAACGTCTGAATGCATTGGGCCTGCTTTCCATGGAGAGGGAACTTGTCAGGAACATGCCTGATTTCAATGAGAGGGTGATTGATCGCTTTGCTTGCTTGAAAGAGAGGCGAGCTAAATTCCAATACAAGTGATGAGTGAGTGTGTTCTTAAATGGTGAGTTGTGTTATGTTGTACTCTCCAAATGTTGAATTGTAAATAGTTGTATTGATTGCATATTGCCAGCCAAATATAAACTGAATATGTTCTGGAAAATTTTGATTAATTACAGTTTTGATGATAGTGTAATTTGATTTGATTATCGCTATGGCATCCATGATGGCTATAAATTGTAGACTGTGCTAAATGTGATTTCATGGGCAAACTATTAGATGACAATGTATCTGTTAATGTGTGTTTTATTGTGGAACCAAATTTATTGTATTTGAGACATTTAAATAGCCTAGCTATACAAAAAATACTGAATAGTATGAATATTTTATGTCTGGTGTTGCCATCTAGTGGTTGAACAGGAAAACCAAATTAATCAATGAAATGTGACACTGTAAAGCTGGCTATCTGACTTTTATTTATTATTATTTTACCCATTGAATGGGTCACCTTAGCCATCATTGCAACTTTTGCCTAGTGGTGGTGAAACCGAAGCTTTCTGAAGCACTGAACCACTTTGACAAAGTTGCCTGGAAAATGATGCACTGCTTCGAAGCATTCGATACAGTCAAAATAGTGACATCTGCTGGCTGTTGAGGGGAAGAATTGACGTCATGACTTTCATGAGTCAGTTTTTAATAAAATGTATGTTCTCTCACCAAACTTGTGTCATAATGTTACTGTAGTCAATCTAAATATTCTATATATTCTGTCATTGGTAAGTATCAGTACTCCGACATGTATTAGATAATCAATACTAGTTTTTTTATTGCATGATACATGGTAGTAATCTGTACGATGTTGTGATGTAAGCATATCCGTAGCTAATGCGTATACAGTAAGCTAAGCCACCAGTCTCTGACCAACTCTGCACTGACTGTCCTGACACCACAGCTCAATTTCTCTCTCCTCTGGCCATCAATTCTCCTCCTGGTGTCTCTCTGCTCTCTAATGTGCATAATGGACTCCTAGTTATACGGTTGTGGTCTGTCGTATTTGTAATTATACACATGTAAAGTTCCCTCGGGGTCAGAACCAGCACCACAATCCATTGTTTTCCTATTGTTCAAACCGACCGCTCTCCCTCTGCCTACGTCACTTCCGTTAAGGGTTTTTCGATGCGGAAGTAAAATTTTCTCCCAAAAACGGAAGTCTTATTTATAAATTTATATTTATAAATATAATTTTAAGAAAAACTTGTTCCTACATTATATTTCTAAGCATTGGTTTAAGGGGGGGGTCTAACCTGCAATATGCTCTTTAAGTCTTTTAGAATGTGAAAATTTATAAAAATAAAGGGGTTTATTTGAAGACCTCACATGCACCAGGATGACCTTTCAAGTTTCTGAAGGTTGTATGGGCTGGGGACTTTACAAACTGCAGAGGCCATGTCAGGATTTCAGCCTTCTCGGACAAAGCTTTGATCATTTATTAAAGAAAAGGGACTGTCCTGCCTTTTTAAAATTCAAATGTGTTGGGGCGGTGTTTAGTTCAGTTGGTAGAGCACCCGCCCCGTGTGTAGAGCAGGCGGCCCTGGTTCGAATCCCACATTCAGCGGCCCTATCCTGCCTGTCATTCCCCCTCTCTGCCTCCCATTTCCTGTCACTCTCTGAACTGTCCTATCAATTAAAGACATAAAAGCCCCAAAAATATACTTAAAAAAAACCCAATTCAAATGTGTAAAACCTGTCTCTTTTTTTTTTAACCTTAAATAGTCCCCTTTGACCCTAGTCAAAGTCACTCTAGGGTCTAATAAACTCACACACAATTGGCCCATGTATCGCGTACCATCACATAAACGGTATCATCATTGCCAGACTTGGCCCACATCTGGTTAACATACTATTTGCCTTGTCAGAAATAGACAAGAAGTGCCGGCTTGATGCCAGATCTGGCCCAGACCTGTCTGCTACGTATCTGGGCCACATACAACTAACCACAAATGGCCCACATTTGGCATGCCATTACATAAACGGTGCCATCATTGCCAGACCTGGCCCACACCTGGCTAACATACTATTTACCAGGTCAGAAATAGGCCAGAAGTGCCGGCTTGATGCCAGATCTGGCCCAGACCTGTCTGCTACTGTACAGACCTGGGCCACATACACCTAACCACAATTGGCCCACATTTGGCATGCCATTTCATAAACGGTGCCATCACTGCCAGACCTGGCCCACATCTGGCTAACATACTATTGCCATGCCAGATGTAGGCCAGAGGTGCCGGCTTGATGCCGGATCTGGCCCTGACCCGCTTGCTATGTGGGGCTGGCATTTCTAACAAGAAAACGGCTTGAAAACAATCTCACTGCACACACCTCTGCTGTGTGTGTGACTGCTGGCACAGCGGGGTTGGTTGCACCATGAGACATGAGAGGGGGGGATTCAATTACATTTTATAAAGATTAAAACACTTTGTTTTATGCTCTAGTCGACTGCCTATACCCCCTATGCCAAGAGCCGGCCCTGCAACCTCCTCTAGGACAAGTATCCAACATTTTAAACTGCCTCATTAAAACAGGTAACACACAACTGAACACCTGCTAGGCTTGCTAGCACAATGTTTCCTTCTGGAAGCGTGGCAAAGCACATAAAAAATAGGGACCCGCCATTTCTGCTATTTTTTTCGACACGCACCCAAAATACAACTAAATGTTAGTATATTAACAATATATGAACATTCAAAACTTACAGTAAGTCCAGTGAGGCTGACTGTTGCCACGTAGGTCCAACTTTCTGCAGTCCTCCGTGCTGCCTGTCTTCGGTGCTCCCCCCCTTTTATTGCATTTTAGCATGTACAAGGCCTATTATTAAATTCCACCTATTTGAAATAATAGAAATAAGAAGACTTTACCATTCTTATATGTAGGCCTTAATTCTATTAACTTGTACTTAAGTTGTGTTTTTAATTTATGCTTACTTAATAAAGAAATATTTCAATTTAATCAAACATTATTAGTATAAATTACTCAAAAAGAAAGAACATGTTACACAAACTTGACATAATTAAGTTAGTAGAACTTTTTTAAAACTTTGAGTATGCAGTACTTAATCTATTTAATTAATTTGAACGTTCGGGTTTACAGTGTAGCATAAGCTGTATTTGACTGAAAAAAGGTCTTTCACTGAAGTTTCCTTGCCTGAACTGGTTGAATGTGGATCTATTTCATGACAAACAAGGTTTTACCTGATCTTTAATTCATTGAGGGTGAAAACTGGCTTATGTCAATTTTTAGCATTTCAGAACAATAGTAGCCAGTCCAGGCTAGGAAACTTGCTTGAGAAACCTTTTTGCAGTCAAATACAGCTTATGCTACTGTACAGTGCACAGAGCACACAGTACAAATACACATAACAAAGTAGAAATATACAGAAAACTGTAGAAATACACAGTGGAAATACACAGCACACAGTATAAATATACAGTAGAATTACACATCACAGCAGAATAACTCCTCACAATAGAAATACTCAGTCGAAATACAGAGCAGACAATAGAAATGCACAGTAGAAATACTTATCACAGTAGAAATACACTGTAGAAATACAGAGCACACAGTAGAAATGCACAGTAGAAATACACATCACACAGTGGAAGTACACAGCACACAGTCGAAATACACTTTAGAAATACAGAGCAGACAATAAAAATACACAGCAGACATAAACATCACAGTAGAAATACACATCACAATATAAAAACACAGTGGAAATACAGAGCAGACACTAGAAATACACAGTAGAAATACACATCACAGTAGAAATACACATCACAGTAGAAATACACAGCACACAGTGCAAATACACTAGAAATACCACACAGTCAAAATACACAGTAGAAATACACAGTAGAAATACACAGCACAGAGTCGAAATACACTTTAGAAATGAAGAGCAGACAATAGAAATACGCAGTAGAAATACACATCACAATAGAAATGCACAGTAGAAATACACAGCACACAGTCAAAATACACAGTAGAAATACACAGCACACAGTGCAAATACACTAGAAATACATAGCACACAGTTGAAATACACAGTAGAAATACAGAGCAGACAAGAGAAATACACAGTAGAAATACACAGCACACAGTAGAAATACAGAGCAGACAAGAGAAATACACAGTAGAAATACACAGCACACAGTAGGAATACACTAGAAATACATAGCAGACGGTAGAAATACATTGTAGAAATACACATCATAAAGTCCAAATACACTGTAGAAATACACAGTAGAAATACACATCACAGTGGAAATACACAGTAGAAATATAGATCACAGTAGAAATACACATCACAGTAGAAATACACAGCACACAGTACAAATACTATAGAAATACATAGCACACAGTCAATATACACAGTAGAAATACAGAGCAGACAATAGAAATACACAGTAGAAATACATATCACAATAGAAATACACAGTAGAAATACACAGCACAATAGAAATACACAGTAGAAATACAGAGCAGACAATAGAAATACACAGTAGAAATACACATCACAGTAGTAATGCAGAGCAGACAATAGAAATACACAGTGGAAATACACGTCACAGTAGAAATACACAGTAGAAATACACAGCACACAGTACAAATACACTAGAAATACATAAGACACAGTCGAAATATACAGTGGAAATACACATCACAATAGAAATACACAGTAGAAATACACAGCAGACAATAGAAATACACAGTGGAAATACACATCACAGTAGAAATACACATCACAATAGAAATACACAGTAGAAATACACATCACAGTAGAAATACACATCACAATAGAAATACACAGTAGAAATACACATCACTGTAGAAACACAGAAGAAATACACAGCACACACTGCAAATACACAAGAAATACATAGCACACAGTCAAAATACACAGTAGAAAAAAGGAGGAGACAATAGACATACACAGAGAAATAGAAATCACAGTAGAAATACACATCACAATAGAAATACACAGTAGAAATACACAGCACACAGTGCAAATACACTAGAAATACATAGCACACAGTCAAAATACACAGTAGAAATACAGAGCAGACAAGAGAAATACACAGTAGAAATACACAGCACACAGTAGAAATACACAGTAGAAATACACAGCACACAGTAGAAATACACTAGAAATACATAGCAGACAGTAGAAATACATTGTAGAAATACACATCATAAAGTCCAAATACACTGTAGAAATACACATCACAGTGGAAATACACAGTAGAAATATAGATCACAGTAGAAATACACATCACAGTAGAAATACACAGCACACAGTACAAATACTATAGAAATACATACAGTAGGTACTACTTCAAAGTGGCCATTTCACTCGCGGGGAGCGAGATTGTCAGTGACAACTGTAGCCACTAGGTGGAAGCATAGTACTGAATTGCAGCTGAAACGATTTTGGGACAATTCCACATTTGACCACAATGTAGCTGCAATGGAGAGTGGCGCTGTTTTAGGCTACAGGTAGAGTGAATGGAGAGGGGGACTGCTAAACCGTATCATATTGATTCAGACTGATTGTTTCTAAGCGGTGGGACACCTCAGTTATCTGGGTGACCTTGGATAATCACTTGTGCTTTCTTTGTTTTACAGTAGAGCTAAACTACATTAGTCGTTTTTTAAGGAACATTTGTTTACTGGTAAAATTGCCGACCTGAATTATTGTCCCAGTCCGCCCCCGTGAGCATATATCACGGCCTGACTGGATGTTGCGTAAATATAAGAATAGCCAATAAAAATATCTGATACCCTAAAGACATCTGAGGTTGTGATTTCGCTTGCTCGCTCGCTGCAGCCATGGCTAATAAGCGGAGGCAGAAACAATTACGCACAGCCTACAGAATTTTCTACGTCCATACAAGCATTTAAGAAATTATTCTTATCAGTTCCATAATTCAGAGAGGATTTTTACTCAACGAAAAAATTTATAAAGATCATCTTTTAGGTTGAAGACACGACAGCAGCACGTATGTCCAGACGCCGGTGTGTGTTATGACTGACGTATAGCTCCCCTGGTAGAGCAGCTCCCTCAGAAAGCAGAATCTGCCGCTAGTGTGAGTTCGAATCTCAGTTTAGGCTGTAACTTTAGTTAATGTGTTTTCTTTTCTCATCATCATCATCATTATGATCACATATAGCTCCAAGTTTGAGCAAATAAATGAGCAAATGAGCATTAATTCTCTGCCGGGCCGCGGCACCAGCTTTCCTGCTTGTGTACATAAAATACATTAAATTCTGACACCACAACTGTAGCGTACCGAATATCAATAGATGATAACCAGAAAAAAAACGTTCTATTGATCTGATTCACCGGCTTCATGGACGTCGGAACTATTTTCTGAGAGGGGGGGCGGGGGAAGCACGCACTTTTATCAATGATTAAGGATTTGATTTTAAGTTATTTTATAATGGCGTGCAGTTATAAGAGAACTAGATGGATGAACACGGCATCTTTATTGTTAAGAAAATGAAACTCCAGGAAGCTCCCCACTGCGTAAAAACGCAGCGCAGCCAGGAGCTGCACCTCCGGGCTGAGGGCAAAATTGCAGCGGGTTGCTCTCTGGATGTGTGGAGACAGAGTGATCAGCCGTTGGATCTCCACACGGGGCAGCCGGTACTTTGCCTGGACAGCCCGGTCTGACAGCACGTCCAGTGGGGAGAAGTGCTGACGCACGTATGCATTTATGTAAACCGTCTGGCTTCGCGCACGGCGACGCTGTTGGTTCGCAGCGAGAATGTGCTGTATTGTAGCCATCGTTTCTCACACGCGCGGACTTTGGCAACGCATTTATATACTGTAGAGTAGCAGGTGAAGCCTCTCTGGATGAGGTTCAGTTGAGTTTAATTACATCTGTTTCCTTGATATCTGTGAAATGCCACAGGGTTGTTGTATTTTTATGTGTAGCAGCCTACTATAAACTCATATGCAGATATGTGTGGAAAACTTAAACGTGTAATTCAATAACAAGGTTTTTTCTTCTTCTTCTATTAGCCTATGTTTCTTGCGCCAGTGGTCCGCAGCTATGAGCGCATTTCAACATTGAGCATTGTTTTATTATTTCGAAAAGTGGAGGATGTAAATTTCCCTGACGCGGCTTGATCACTGAGCATTTGGCTGTAAGAAGGCTGTTAAGAGTGGGTCAGCTCGATCTTACATTTCCTTCTTAGTGAAAGATCTTCTTAAGCTAAGAGCGACTCTGGAAAACACATCCTTCTTTCACAGCGTTCTTAAGAGCGCTCCTAAGAAGATCTTAGCACTTAAGAGCTCCTTAACGAATCTGAGAAACGCGGCCATTGGCAGGGCCAGACACAGCTTAATGAGCTTCTCCACCTCCGAATGCAGGATGGACACATCCTGGATGGTGCTTACTTCTCGTCCCCTACACACATTCCTCAGTATGGGGGAATGCAAATGTTAAGGCATCTGGAACAAGTTGCTTAACTGGAAAGACCACATCCATCCCCCACACTTTTGAAAAGCTTGCTACGCCAGCGCCCCCACCCCCACCCCCGCGCGCTGAGGACAGCAAAGAGGTCTGCAACAAATACATTGATCACTTGGCCAAGGGATCTCCTCCTGCAGGGAGACGGCTTCAGGGACTCAGTCCGCTTTAAATAACCTTCTGTATATCCGACTACTGTGAAGCTGCTGATTATGTATTTTAATAAAGCTAGAGAAAACTGTCTGACATGACGTGGCGTCGTTCTTCTTTCTATAAGCCTGTTGTAGAAAATATAAGGAATAGAAAGCACAAATATTTGTGTTAAATTCTGACACCACAACTGAAATAAAGAAAGCCGGTCATAGACGTCGGAACTCACGCACCCCATCAGCCACCCTACCCACGGGAAGATACGAGAAGTAAGCACCATCCAGGATGTGCATATGGACCTGGTGCGCTCCGAGGCGGAGCGGCGTTTTGATCAGGAAGGACTCCGCATAGCTGCAGGGCGAGAGCAGGCAGTTCTTGAGGCGGCTCAGGGGAAACGAGTGGATGTGGGTTCCTCGGAACTGACCCCCTTTCCACGAGAGAGGTGGAGAAGCTCATTAAGCTGTGCCTGGCCCTGCCAATATCTGTCGCGGCATCCGAGCACTCTTTCTCAGCCTTGCGCAGGCTGAAAACCTGGCTGCACACCATGACGCAGGAGAGACCAACACATTTGACCGTTATGAACGTTCACAGTGACCTTATGGATGAAAGCGATGTCTCGACCCTGCTTAAAATCTTCATCAGTGGGTCAACTGAGAGAAGGTCCACTTTTGGATATGCATGAAAGCCCTGAGTCAGGAGCGCAGACTTTTCTTTTTTTCATTCAAGGGTACAAATAATGCCGTTATGTTCCTTAAATGGCTTGATTTAGTGATCAAAGTTTCATTTTCTTAACAATAAAGATGCCGTCTTCATCCATCTAGTTCTCTTATAACTGCACGCCATTATAAAATAACTTCAAATCAAATCCTTAATCATTGATAAAAGTGCGTGCTTCCCCCGCCCCCCCTCTCAGAAAATAGTTCCGACGTCCATGAAGCCGGTGAATCAGATCAATAGAACGTTTTTTTTCTGGTTATCATCTATTGATATTCGGTACGCTACAGTTGTGGTGTCAGAATCTATGTACACAAGCAGGAAAGCTGGTGCCGCGGCCGGCGGAGAATTAATGCTCATTTGCTCATTTATTTGCGCAAACTTGGAGCCATATGTGATCATAATGATGATGAGAAAAGAAAACACATTAACTTAAGTTACAGCCTACACAGAGATTCGAACTCGTATCAGCGGGTGATTCTGCTTACTGAGGGAGCTGCTCTACCAGGGGAGCTATACGTCAGTCACAATGTTTTCATGTGCCTTATCTTTCACCGACCCGCTGCCCCAGCTGACACACCAGCGTCTGGACATACGTGCCGCTGTCGTGTCTTCAACCTAAAAGCTGATCTTTATACACTTTTTCGTTGAGTAAAAATCCTCTCTGAATTATGGAACTGATAAGAATCATTTCTTAAATGCTTATATGGACGTTGAAACTTCTGTAGGCTGTGCGTAATTTAAAAGGCTTCATAGTGAAAAAAAATCATTCATCTCATCCGCCATCAACATCATCAACAACTCACTAAGTTTGTCCTTGCTAGAGGGACCCTGTAGCGACAGGCTGAAGGAAGGAGTTGGAATGAGGTGTGGAGTGGGTGAGGTATTATTAGCTACATTCTTGTATTTAAGCAACAATGAACAGAAACATAAATCAGGCAACTCTGTCCATTCCCGTTCATGGTCACTGCTCCCTGCTGCTGCATGTTGTCGTCCTCCTGCTCACAGATGCCACCTGGTGGTTGTTTGGGCACATTGCCGCTTCTCATGAAAACACAATTTATCCGCCACTAAAAAGGTGTGTGATTCTCGCGTGATTCACGCGAGAATCACGCGTGAACTCGGCCACAACGAAGTAGTACCTACTGTAGCACACAGTCAATATACACAGTAGAAATACAGAGCAGACAAGAGAAATACACAGTAGAAATACAGAGCCAACAATAGAAATAAACAGTAGAAATACATATCACAATAGAAATACACAGTAGAAATACACAGCACAGAGTTGAAATACACTTTAGAAATACAGAGCAGACAATAGAAATACACAGTAGAAATACACATCACAGTAGTAATACAGAGCAGACAATAGAAATACACAGTGGAAATACACGTCACAGTGGAAATACACATCACAGTAGAAATACACATCACAATAGAAATACACAGTAGAAATGCACAGTAGAAATACACAGCACACAGTACAAATACACTAGAAATACATAAGACACAGTCGAAATACACAGTGGAAATACACATCACAGTAGAAATACACATCACAATAGAAATACACAGTAGAAATACACATCACAATAGAAACACACAGAAGAAATACACAGCACACACTGCAAATACACAAGAAATACATAGCACACAGTCAAAATACACAGTAGAAAAAAGGAGGAGACAATAGACATACACAGAGAAATAGAAATCACAGTAGAAAAAAGGAGGAGACAATAGACATACACAGAGAAATAGAAATCACAGCACACAGTGCAAATACACTAGAAATACATAGCACACAGTCAAAATACACAGTAGAAATACAGAGCAGACAAGAGAAATACACAGTAGAAATACACAGCACACAGTAGTAATACAGAGCAGACAATAGAAATACACAGTGGAAATACACGTCACAGTAGAAATACACATCACAATAGAAATACACAGTAGAAATGCACATCACAATAGAAATACACAGTAGAAATACACATCACAGTAGTAATACAGAGCAGACAATAGAAATACACAGTGGAAATACACGTCACAGTAGAAATACACATCACAATAGAAATACACAGTAGAAATGCACATCACAATAGAAATACACAGTAGAAACACACAGCACACAGTAGTAATACAGAGCAGACAATAGAAATACACAGTGGAAATACACGTCACAGTAGAAATACACATCACAATAGAAATACACAGTAGAAATGCACATCACAATAGAAATACACAGTAGAAATACACATCACAGTAGTAATACAGAGCAGACAATAGAAATACACAGTGGAAATACACGTCACAGTAGAAATACACATCACAATAGAAATACACAGTAGAAATACACATCACTGTAGAAACACACAGAAGAAATACACAGCACGCAGCGCAAATACACAAGAAATACATAGCACACAGTCAAAATACACAGTAGAAAAAAGGAGGACACAATAGATATACACAGAGAAATACAAATCACAGTAGAAATAGACAGTAGAAATACACATCACAATAGAAATACACAGTAGAAACACACAGCACACAGTACAAATACACTAGAAATACATAGGACACAGTCGAAATATACAGTAGAAATACACATCACAATAGACATACACAGTAGAAATACACAGCAGACAGTAGAAATACACAGCAGACAATAGAAATACACAGTGGAAATACACATCACAGTAGAAATACACATCACAATAGAAATACACAATAGAAATACACAGTAGAAATACACATCACAGTAGAAATACACATCACAATAGAAATACACTGTAGAAATACACATCACTGTAGAAACACAGAAGAAATACACAGCACACAGTGCAAATACACAAGAAATACATAGCACACAGTCGAAATACACAGTAGAAAAAAGGAGGAGACAATAGATATACACAGAGAAATACAAATCACAGTAGAAATACACAGTAGAAATACACATCACAATAGAAATACACAGTAGAAATACACAGCAAACAGTAGAAATACACTAGAAATACATAGCACACAGTCGAAATACACAGTAGAAATACGCATCACAGTAGAAATACACAGTAGAAATACACAGCACACAGTACAAATGCACTAGAAATACACAGCACAGTCGAAATACACAGAGCAGACAAGAGAAATACACAGTAGAAATACAGAGCCAACAATAGAAATAAACAGTAGAAATACACAGTAGAAATACACAGCACAGAGTTGAAATACACTTTAGAAAAACAGAGCAGATAATAGAAATACACAGTAGAAATACACATCACAGTAGTAATACAGAGCAGACAATAGAAATACACAGTGGAAATACACGTCACAGTAGAAATACACATCACAATAGAAATACACAGTAGAAATGCACATCACAATAGAAATACACAGTAGAAATACACAGCACACAGTACAAATACACTAGAAATACATTGGACACAGTCGAAATATACAGTAGAAATACACATCACAATAGAAATACACAGTAGAAAAAAGGAGGAGACAATAGACATACACAGAGAAATACAAATCACAGTAGAAATACATAGTAGAAATACACATCACAATAGAAATACACAGTAGAAATACACAGCAAACAGTAGAAATACACTAGAAATACATATCACACAGTCGAAATACACAGTAGAAATACGCATCACAGTAGAAATACACAGTAGAAATACACAGCACACAGTACAAATGCACTAGAAATACACAGCACAGTCGAAATACACAGTAGAAATACAGAGCAGACAAGAGAAATACACAGTAGAAATACACAGCACACAGTAGTAATACAGAGCAGACAATAGAAATACACAGTGGAAATACACGTCACAGTAGAAATACACATCACAATAGAAATACACAGTAGAAATGCACATCACAATAGAAATACACAGTAGAAATACACATCACAGTAGTAATACAGAGCAGACAATAGAAATACACAGTGGAAATACACGTCACAGTAGAAATACACATCACAATAGAAATACACAGTAGAAATGCACATCACAATAGAAATACACAGTAGAAACACACAGCACACAGTAGTAATACAGAGCAGACAATAGAAATACACAGTGGAAATACACGTCACAGTAGAAATACACATCACAATAGAAATACACAGTAGAAATGCACATCACAATAGAAATACACAGTAGAAATACACATCACAGTAGTAATACAGAGCAGACAATAGAAATACACAGTGGAAATACACGTCACAGTAGAAATACACATCACAATAGAAATACACAGTAGAAATACACATCACTGTAGAAACACACAGAAGAAATACACAGCACGCAGCGCAAATACACAAGAAATACATAGCACACAGTCAAAATACACAGTAGAAAAAAGGAGGACACAATAGATATACACAGAGAAATACAAATCACAGTAGAAATAGACAGTAGAAATACACATCACAATAGAAATACACAGTAGAAACACACAGCACACAGTACAAATACACTAGAAATACATAGGACACAGTCGAAATATACAGTAGAAATACACATCACAATAGACATACACAGTAGAAATACACAGCAGACAGTAGAAATACACAGCAGACAATAGAAATACACAGTGGAAATACACATCACAGTAGAAATACACATCACAATAGAAATACACAATAGAAATACACAGTAGAAATACACATCACAGTAGAAATACACATCACAATAGAAATACACTGTAGAAATACACATCACTGTAGAAACACAGAAGAAATACACAGCACACAGTGCAAATACACAAGAAATACATAGCACACAGTCGAAATACACAGTAGAAAAAAGGAGGAGACAATAGATATACACAGAGAAATACAAATCACAGTAGAAATACACAGTAGAAATACACATCACAATAGAAATACACAGTAGAAATACACAGCAAACAGTAGAAATACACTAGAAATACATAGCACACAGTCGAAATACACAGTAGAAATACGCATCACAGTAGAAATACACAGTAGAAATACACAGCACACAGTACAAATGCACTAGAAATACACAGCACAGTCGAAATACACAGAGCAGACAAGAGAAATACACAGTAGAAATACAGAGCCAACAATAGAAATAAACAGTAGAAATACACAGTAGAAATACACAGCACAGAGTTGAAATACACTTTAGAAAAACAGAGCAGATAATAGAAATACACAGTAGAAATACACATCACAGTAGTAATACAGAGCAGACAATAGAAATACACAGTGGAAATACACGTCACAGTAGAAATACACATCACAATAGAAATACACAGTAGAAATGCACATCACAATAGAAATACACAGTAGAAATACACAGCACACAGTACAAATACACTAGAAATACATTGGACACAGTCGAAATATACAGTAGAAATACACATCACAATAGAAATACACAGTAGAAAAAAGGAGGAGACAATAGACATACACAGAGAAATACAAATCACAGTAGAAATACATAGTAGAAATACACATCACAATAGAAATACACAGTAGAAATACACAGCAAACAGTAGAAATACACTAGAAATACATATCACACAGTCGAAATACACAGTAGAAATACGCATCACAGTAGAAATACACAGTAGAAATACACAGCACACAGTACAAATGCACTAGAAATACACAGCACAGTCGAAATACACAGTAGAAATACAGAGCAGACAAGAGAAATACACAGTAGAAATACAGAGCCAACAATAGAAATAAACAGTAGAAATACACAGCACAGAGTTGAAATACACTTTAGAAATACAGAGCAGATAATAGAAATACACAGTAGAAATACACATCACAGTAGTAATACAGAGCAGACAATAGAAATACACAGTGGAAATACATGTCACAGTAGAAATACACATCACAATAGAAATACACAGTAGAAATGCACATCACAATAGAAATACACAGTAGAAATACACTAGAAATACATAGGACACAGTCCAAATATACAGTAGAAATACACATTACAATAGAAATACACAGTAGAAATACACAGCAGACAGTAGAAATACACAGCAGACAATAGAAATACACAGTGGAAATACACATCACAGTAGAAATACACATCACAATAGAAATACAAAGTAGAAATACACATCACAGTAGAAATACACATCACAATAGAAATACACAGTAGAAATACACATCACTGTAGAAACACACAGAAGAAATACACAGCACACAGTGCAAATACACAAGAAATACATAGCACACAGTCAAAATACACAGTAGAAAAAAGGAGGAGACAATAGACATACACAGAGAAATACAACTCACAGTAGAAATACACAGTAGAAATACACATCACAATAGAAATACACAGTAGAAATACATAGCAAACAGTAGAAATACACTAGAAATACATAGCACACAGTCGAAATACACAGTAGAAATACGCATCACAGTAGAAATACACAGTAGAAATACACAGCACACAGTACAAATGCACTAGAAATACACAGCACAGTCGAAATACACAGTAGAAATACAGAGCAGACAAGAGAAATACACATCACAATAGAAATACAGGGTAGAAATACACCGCACACAGTACAAATACACTAGAAATACATAGCACAGTCAAAATACACAGTAGAATTACATATCACAATGGAAATACACATCACAGTAGAAATACACAGTAGAAATACACAGCACACAGTGCAAATACACTAGAAATACATAGCACACAGTTGAAATGCACAGTAGAAATACACAGTATTTAATAACAACCAAATTGTGATAAGACAGAGGCCCATTACTTTTTCTCAGTGGGAGAAGAAAGGCATTCACACCTTAGGGGATGTTTATAATGATACTGGTCTTCGCTCATTTCAGGATCTGAAAGACTGTTATGACCTGCCAGGCTCATCTTTCTTTTTTTATCTTCAGCTTAGGGCGGCACTTAAGGCCTATGGAGTCCCGTGGGGTTAGCCACTGAAACAACACCCCTTTCACAAACTTGTTACGAGCAGAGGAACCTCCCGGGGCTTTGTCTCTACTTTTTATACTTTTCTACTGAAGTCCTCTTACAAGGACCTGCTCTTAGACAAACAGTGGAGAAGTGATTTTGATTGGGACACGGTTTGGTCTGACATTTTGTTGACTTCACGTAATCCAAATCACCAACAAATCCACCTGAATTATGCTCATAGAATTTACCTAACCCCACGAAGATTGCACTTAATGGGTCTGGTGGCTGACTCCCGGTGCACCCTGTGTTCCCTCGGGGCTCCTGGTACATTTCTTCACATGTTCTGGCAATGCCCTCCTGTCGCTAGTTTTTGGAGCCGTGTATCTTCTCACTTATCAAATATTTTTTCTTTGACAATTCCGGTGTCAATAACTACTTTACTCCTGAATGATTTATCTCAGTTTTCAACATCTGGACAGCAGAAAAGACTTATTTTTGCTGGCCTTACTGCAGCTAAGAAATTAGTAGCTATGAGGTAGAAACACCCCGATAAGCTGTCAGTGAACAATTGGATCCTCACATTTCTTGATATTATTTACCTGGAGTTGTCCACTGCTCGTGTGATTGGAGTCAAGGAATCCGAGATTGAGCTGTGGGTCTCAGTGGCAGGGAAACTAAAGGAGCGGATCTAGCCACCTAATTTGCTAGTAGCTTTTGGTTCTGGGGGGCCCAGGGGTGGTGGTGGTGGTGGGCGGGTGGGGTGGTTATTTTATATGTTGTTTTTTTTTTTTTTTTTTACTATTGTGGTTTTCTCATTCTTATGTCTGTCATCATGTTTTGTATTTGTTATTAAAATGCACTGCCTTTTTCAAAGTTTGGAAAATAAAATAAAAATTTCATCACAAGAAAAAAGAAATGCACAGTAGAAATACACAGCACACAGTCAAAATACACAGTAGAAATACACATCACAGTAGAAATACACAGTAGAAATACACAGCACACAGTGCAAATACACTAGAAATACATAGCACACAGTCGAAATACACATTAGAAATACAGAGCAGACAAGAGAAATACACAGTAGAAATACACAGCACACAGTAGAAATACACAGTAGAAATACACAGCACACAGTAGAAATACACTAGAAATACATAGCAGACAGTAGAAATACATTGGAGAAATACACATCACAATGTCCAAATATACTGTAGAAATACACAGTAGAAATACACATCACAGTAGAAATACACAGTAGAAATATAGATCACAGTAGAAATACACATCACAGTAGAAATACACAGCACACAGTACAAATACTATAGAAATACATAGCACACAGTCAAAATACACAGTAGAAATACAGAGCCAACAATAGAAATAAACAGTAGAAATACACAGCACAGAGTTGAAATACACTTTAGAAATACAGAGCAGACAATAGAAATACACAGTAGAAATACACATCACAGTATAAATACAGAGCAGACAGTAGAAATACACAGTAGAAATACACATCACAATGGAAATACACATCACAGTCGAAATACACTTTAGAAATACACAGCACACAGTGCACATAGACTAGAAATACATAGCACACAGTTGAAGTACACAGTAGAAATACACAGCACAGAGTCCAAATACACTTAAGAAATACAGAGCAGACAATAGAAATACACAGTAGAAATAGACATCACAGTACAAATACACATCACAATAGAAATACACAGTAGAAATACACATTACAGTAGAAATACACATCACAATAGAAATACACAGTAGAAATACACAGCACACAGTACAAATACAGATCAGACAATAGAAATACACAGTAGAAATACACAGCACACAGTGCAAATACACACTAGAAATACACAGCACACAGTGCAAATACACTAGAAATACATAGCACACAGTTGAAATACACAGTAGAAATACACATCACAGTAGAAATACACATCACAATAGAAATACACAGTAGAAATACACAACACACAGTACAAATACACTAGAAATACATAGCACACAGTCTAAATACACAGTAGAAATACAGAGCAGACAAGAGAAACACACAGTAGAAATACACGTCACAGTAGAAATACACAGTAGAAATACACAGCACACAATGCAAATACACAGTAGAAATACACAGCACACAGTGCAAATACACTAGAAATACATAGCACACAGTTGAAATACACAGTAGAAATACACACCACAGTAGAAGTACACATCACAATAGAAATACACAGTAGAAATACACATCACAGTAGAAATACACATCACAATAGAAATACACGGTACAAATACACAACACACAGTACAAATACACTAGAAATACATAGCACACAGTCTAAATACACAGTAGAAATACACATCACAATAGAATTACACAGTAGAAGTACACAGCACACAGTAGAAATACACAGCGCAGAGTCAAAATACACTTTAGAAATACAGAGCAGACAATAGAAATACACAGTAGAAATACACATCACAGTAGAAATACACTTCAGAAATATAGAGCAGACAATAGAAACACACAGTAGAAATACAAAGCCTCGTTTGCCATAAAGAAGATCCAAATTCAACCACTTCAGGCTAGAAAACTTAAGTGAAAGACCTTTTTTCAGTCAAATACAGCTTATGCAAATCAAAAATCAAATCAAATAAAATTTTATTTGTATAGCCCAAATTCACAAATCACAGTTTGCCTCAGAGGGCTTTACAATCTGTACAGAGACGACACCCTCTGTCCTTCGACCCTCGATTCGAGTGAGGAAAAACTTGCCCCCCCAAAAAAGGACCTTTTAACAGGCAAAAAAAATGCGGAAGAAACCTCAGGGAGAGCCACAGAGGAGGGATCCCTCTCCCAGGACGGACAGACGTGCAATAGATGTCGCATGTACAGAGCAGATCAACGAGATCACAATGTATTCAATTATAAGCGATGGTTGACAGGAGTGAAAGTACATAAAGATGTATTACAGCAATAATAATGAAATGCACATGGAAATGTGATTACTAGTGATAACAGTAGTAGTGATTAATGGTAAGGATGGTATGTAGTAATGCATTACAATAATAGTAGTGGAACGTATGTAACAGAGATGTGACTAATATTAGCGACAGTAGTGGTGGGTGTCAGGCAGGGTCATGGCAGTAGGCGCATCCACGATCAGGCAGGGCCATAGCAGTAGGCGCATCCACGATCAGGCAGGGCCATAGCAGTGGGCGCATCCAGTGGGCGCATCTATGCTACTGTAAGTGCAAAAAAAGCGACTTTCTCGGTCTGACACGCTGAAAATTGACATGAGCCAGTTTTCACCCTTAATGAATTAAATTCCAGGTAAAGCCTCGTTTGCCATAAAGAAGATCCAAATTCAACCACTTCAGGCTAGAAAAGAAGTGAAAGACCTTTTTTCAGTCAAATACAGCTTATGCTGTTGCCCAGCAGCCAGCAGCCAGTCAGCCCAGCACAGGTGCTGGCAATGATGACGACGAGCAGCCCAGCTGTTCCACATCATCATCTACTCTGCCTGAGTATTAGAGGAGGCTGAGAGGGGGCGCCCGTTGCTTGAACGTCGACTATTGTGGTCAGGTTAGCCGGCTGTGTACTAGCAGCACTCGTAAATCTTCGAATAGACTGTATTGTATATCTTTGCTAATCCTGTTCTCCTCTTTGTTTGTTCCAGGCTCCCTCCGTTAAAACCAGTGTCTCCTCGCTCCGTCCATGCCTTCCAGGCCCCTCACCTTCACCCTCACCTAACCACCACGTGGACCCTCCACCCTCTCTCCTCTCCCTGGATACCCAATCTCTCCCTCCTCTGCTCCACTCCCACGTAAAGTTGTTTAATAAAGTTGTTAAACTTGAAGCACGGTTCTGTGTCTTTGTCTCTGGGGTACCTGGCACATTTGGCTGCTGTAACTTTAGAGCCTAACAGAACGTTCAAGTCACCATGAGCCAAGCCGGGTCCCCAGGGGCAGGGAACCAGACTCCTGCAGATTTAGGAGGTTTGATTGCCAAACAGGCCCGTGACCTTGCCGAGCTGCAGCAGGAGTTGAAGAAGGCCTTTCTCACTGTGCAAAGTCAGATAGCAGTGCTTGAAAGTGCCTCCCGTTCCACAGTAGGAACTGTGGCGTCCCTTTCCACCCAAGTGAGCGCCATCTCCGGAGCGTTGGCCGACATTCAGAAATCCCTGGATACCCTTACAGCCCGAACACCGGTCAGCGGACTTCCAGCTCCCATCGCCAACACCAGTCCCAGCCCTCCCATTGCAGCGGCGGGTTCAGCGGCCTCCCCAGCCCAGTCGCACCCCCAAACTGAGCCCAACTTGGTCAGCCCTAGGCCGTTCGACGGAGACTTCATCCACTGTCGGGGTTTCCTCGCTCAATGTGAGTTACTTTTCACTCATCAGCCGTCTAGATATTCTTCCGATGGGTCTAGGATTGCCTTGGTCATGTCTCTTCTGATTGATGAGGCTCTCAGTTGGGCTATAGCTGCAGTTGAAGGCAACCTTTCTCTTGCTACTGACTACGCACAGTTTAAGAGGGAGTTTCAGGCAGTGTTCGATCACCCTGTAGACGGGAAGGACGCCGCCAGTCGTTTGCTGGTAATCCGTCAGGGGTCTCGCTCTGTGGCTCAGTATACCCTGGAGTTCCGAATCCTGGCAGCGGAGAGCCGATGGGACACCAATGCCCTTCTCAGTGTTTATCGCAAGGGGCTGAGTGATGCCATCAAGGATCTCGTTGTCCGTGACTGCCCTGAAACCCTCAACGACTTAATATCCCTGGCCCTCCTAATGGACTCCCGGCTTCAGGAACGTCGCGCAGACAGAGCCCATTGAGGCTCTCCTCGCCAACCCTCCCACCACCCAGCTACGGAGGTTCCAACTCTGTTCTCTGCTAGCCGAGCTGAGCCCCCTCCTTCACCTCTGCGTTCCCCAGCTCCTTTGGCTGATCACGACTCACACCAGAGGAGAGAGAACAGAGACTGAACAACAGGCTGTGTCTCTACTGTGGTGAGTCAGGTCATTTCATTCGCTCTTGCCCCACTCGCCCAAAAGATCCTGCTCGCTGGTAGGGGCTATACTGGTGAGCAAGACTATTTTCCACCAGCCCAAGAAGAATCCCAACCGCCTCTTCCCTGCTACGCTGGCCTGGGGCACAGAGACACTTTCTGTCAGCGCCCTCATTGATTCTGGTGCGGATGAGTGCCTCATGGACGTTTCCTTTGCTCGCCAAGCAGGTGTCCCCTTGGTTCCCTTGGACCACTCGTTGTTCCCCCAGGCCATAGACGGACGTCCATTAGGCGCTATCTCCTATTCTACCAGGCCCCTCATGCTCACCCTTTCAGGTAATCACACCGAGTCAATCTGTTTCTTTGTTCTACATGCCTTGGTGTTGGGTCGACCTTGGTTGGAGAAGCATGAGCCCCATATCTCCTGGGCCTCCGGCCGGATCCTGGGATAGAGCACTACCTGCCATGCAACCTGCCTGCGTTCCGCACTGTCCCCGCCCTGTGGTTCCCAAGCGGTGCCCTCTCCCCCAGACCTCACAGGTGTTCCCCCCGAGTATCATGATCTTGCCCCAGTGTTTAGTTAGGACAGGGCTATGTCGCTTCCCCCTCACCGGCCGTATGATTGTGCCATCAATCTCCTACCTGGGACCCCCTTCCTGAAGGGACGGCTTTACAACATCTCTCTTCCAGAGAAGGAAGCAATGCGCAACTACATTGCGGAATCCCTGCATTCAGGCATCATCAGACCCTCGTCTTCCCCCCTTGCAGCAGGCTTTTTCTTTGTGGCTAAAAAGGATGGCGGCCTGAGACCATGTATTGATTACCGTGGGCTAAACAAACTCACTTTGAAGAATAAATATCCTCTTCCCCTTATCAGCTCCACCCTCGAGCCACTTACTCATGCCAAAGTTTTCAAGAAGCTTGACCTCCGAAACGCCTACCACTTAGTCCGGATCAGGGAGGGCGACGAATGGAAAACGGCCTTCAACACCCATCTTGGCCACTTCGAGTATGCCGTTTGGCCTGTCCAATGCCCCGGCCATTTTCCAAGCCCTTGTGAACGACGTGCTGAGAGACATGCTTAACATCTTTGCGGTGGTGTACCTGGACGACATCCTCGTCTTCTCCAAGTCTTTGGAGGAACACCACCAGCATATCCGCCTGGTTCTTCAGCGGCTGTTGGAGAATTGCCTGTACGTCAAGGCTGAAAAATGTGTGTTCCACTCTGACTCTGTTACGTACCTGGGCAATGTACTGGAGAATGGACAGACCCGGGTGGATCCTGCCAAGGTCAAGGCAGTAGAGGAATGGCCACGTCCCAACGACCGAACTCAGCTAAGGCGTTTCCTGGGGTTTGCTGGCTTCGTCTGCAGGTTCATCAAGGGTTTCAGTCAACTAGCAGCCCCTCTCAATTCCCTCACTTCCCCTTTCACTCCTTTCTCCTGGACAGCGGAGGCGGAGGCAGCTTTCTGTAAGCTTAAGAGCCTGTTCGTTTCAGCTCCTGTGCTGGTCTACCCCAACCCAACAAGGCAGTTTGTCGTCGAAGTAGATGCCTCGGATACGGGCATCGGGGCAGTTCTCTCTCAACGGTCTGAGGGGGACCAGAGAGTGCATCCTTGTGCCTACAACCCCGCTGAGTGGAACTACGACGTGGGTAATAAGGAGCTACTGGCGGTCCATGATGCACTGAAAGAGTGGAGACACTGGTTGGAGGGAGCGAAGCTGCCATTCATAGTGTGGTCAGACCACAAGAATCTGACCTACTTAAGGACAGCAAAGAGGCTTAACTCCAGATAGGCCCGCTGGGCCCTATTTTTCAGCCGGTTTGATTTTGCCCTTAGTTACCGCCCGGGTTCCAAGAACATCAGGGCTGATGCTCTCTCCCGTCAGGTCACTGGGGAACTACCTGAGGTCCAAGAGGTGCCGAACACCATCCTTTCCCCCACCCGAGTCGTGGGTGTAGTCACCTGGCCTATCGACTCCATGGTAAGGCGGGCCCAGCGAACCCAGCCTGATCCGGGCAATGGACCCCGAAACAGACTGTTCGTTCCCACCTCTGTCTGCCCACAAGTGTTGGAGTGGGGTCACTCCAGTCACATTGCCTGCCACCCAGGGGAACGCCGAACAGCAGAATTCATCAGCCGCAGATTCTGGTGGCCCTCCCTCAACAAGGATGTTAAGGAGTTTGTAGCTGCCTGCACCGTCTGCGCCCGGAGCAAGGCTTCCCATCGTCCTCCAGCGGGCCTGCTTTAACCACTCCCCGTCCCCACTCGGCCATGGTCCCACATAGGTATGGACTTTGTTACAGGGCTCTCGGTATCCCAGGGCAATAATACCATCCTGACTGTGGTTGACCGGTTCTCTAAGGCTGTCCACTTTATTCCACTCCCCAAGCTTCCTTCCGCTGTAGAGACTGCAGACCTCCTCACCCTCCATGTTGTTCGCCTGCATGGAATTCCCTCAGACATTGTGTCTGACCGTGGTCCCCAATTCGTCTCAAAGGTGTGGCAAGCCTTCTGTAAGGGAATCGGGGCCACAGTCAGCCTCTCCTCTGGCCACCATCCACAGACCAATGGGCAAACAGAGCGTGCCAACCAGACACTTGAGACGGCCCTTCGCTGTGTCACCACCAGCAACCCTTTGACCTGGTCCAGATACCTGCCCTGGGTGGAGTACTCTCTCAACGCCATGGAGAGCGCAGCAACTGGTATGTCCCCTTTCCAATGCTCACTGGGTTACCAACCCCCTCTGTTTCCCCAACAGGAGCTGGAGGTGGCAGTCCCATCCACCAGGGTCCACCTCCGCCGGTGTAGACGGGTCTGGAAGGCGGCCCGGGCTGCGCTTCTTCGTACCACCGCACAAGCCCAGCGTGGGGCCAACCAGTGGAGGGTATGCGCTCCTGTCTACCAACCTGGCCAGAAGGTTTGGCTGTTGGCCCGGGACCTGCGCCTCCAGACCTCTCAGACCTCAACCCGCAAGCTGAATCCCCGGTATGTTGGCCCCTACTCTGTGGAACGCGTCATTAGCCCTTTGGCAGTACGTCTGATTCTCCCTCCTGCTCTCAAGGTTCACCCAGTTTTCCACGTCTCTCAGCTTAAACCTGTGGCCACAAGCGCCTTGTCTCCTGTTTCAGCTCCTCCGCCTCCCGAGTCCTGGCTGATGGTGACCCTTGTGTGGACAGTTCACAAGCTGCTCGCCGTCCGTCGCCGTGGTCGGGGATTCCAGTACTTAGTGGACTGGGAAGGCTATGGTCCCAAAGAACGATGCTGGGTGCACTCGTCTTACCTCGCTGACCCCTCCTTGTTGGATGCTTTCTACAGGGACAACCCAGGTGCCCCTGAGCGGTCATCCGGTGCCTCCCCTCAGGGGGGGGGGTACTGTTGGGGCTGCCCAGCAGCCAGCAGCCAGTCAGCCCAGCTCAGGTGCTGGCAATGATGACGACGAGCAGCCCAGCTGCTCCACATCGTCATCTACTCTGCCTGAGTATTAGAGGAGGCTGAGAGGGGGCGCCCGTTGCTTGAACGTCGACTATTGTGGTCAGGTTAGCTGGCTGTGTACTAGCAGCACTCGTAAATCTTCGAATAGACTGTATTGTATATCTTTGCTAATCCTGTTCTCCTCTTTGTTTGTTCCAGGCTCCCTCCGTTAAAACCAGTGTCTCCTCGCTCCATCCACGCTTTCCAGGCCCCTCACCTAACCACCACGTGGACCCTCCACCCTCTCTCCTCTCCCTGGATACCCAGTCTCTCCCTCCTCGGCCCAGCTCCACTCCCACGTAAAGTTGTTTAATAAAGTTGTTAAACTTGAAGCACGGTTCTGTGTCTTTGTCTCTGGGGTACCTGGCACATTTGGCTACTGTAACTTTAGAGCCTAACATGTGCTACTGTAAGTGCAAAAAAAGGGCTCTTCTCGGTCTGACACGCTGAAAATTGACATGTGCCAGTTTTCACCCTTAATGAATTAAATTCCAGGTAAAGCCTCGTGTGCCATAAAGAAGATCCAAATTCAACCACTTCAGGCTAGAAAACTTAAGTGAAAGACCTTTTTTCAGTCAAATACAGCTTATGCTACTGTAAGTGCAAAAAAAGGGCCTTTCTCGGTCTGACACGCTGAAAATTGACATGAGCAAGTTTTGACCCTTAATGGATTAAATTCCAGGTAAAGCCTCGTTTGCCATAAAGAGGATCCAAATTCAACCACTTCAGGCTAGAAAACTTAAGTGAAAGACCTTTTTTCAGTCAAATACAGCTTATGCTACTGTAAGTGCAATAAAAGGGACTTTCTCGGTCTGACACGCTGAAAATTGACATGAGCCAGTTTTCACCCTTAGTAAATTAAATTCCAGGTAAAAACTGCTTTGCCATGAAGAAGATCCAAATTCAACCAGTTCAGGCTAGAAAACCTGTTTGAAAGACCTTTTTTCAGTGAAATGCAGCTTAGGAGACTGTACAGTGCAGAAACAGGCTCCTCTCGCTCTGACACGCTGATTTTTGACATAAGCCACTTTTCACCCTTAATGAATTAAATTCCAGGTAAAAACTCCCTTGCCATGAAGAAGATCCAAATTCAACCAGGTCAGGCTAGAAAACCTGTTTGAAAGACCCTTTTTCAGTGAAATGCAGCTTAGTGCAAAAACAGGCTGCTCTCGCTCTGAAACGCTCATTTTTCACATAAGCCACTTTTCAGCCTTAGGCGACTGTACAGTGCAAAAACAGGCTCCTCTCGCTCTGAAACGCTCATTTTTGACATAAGCCACTTTTCAGCCTTAATGAATTAAATTCCAGGTAAAAACTTCTTTGCCATGAAGAAGATCCAAATTCAACCGGTTCAGGCTAGAAAACCTGTTTGAAAGACCTTTTTTCAGTGAAATGCAGCTTAGGCGACTGTACAGTGCAGAAACAGGCTCCTCTCGCTCTGAAACACTCATTTTTGACAAAAGCCACTTTTCACCCTTAATGAATTAAATTCCAGGTAAAAACTCCTTTGCCATGAAGAAGATCCAAATTCAACCAGTTCAGGCTAGAAAACCTGTTTGAAAGACTTTTTTTCAGTGAACTGCAGCTTAGTGCAAAAACAGGCTCCTCTCGCTCTGAAACGCTCATTTTTGACATAAGCCACTTTTCACCCTTAATGAATTAAATTACAGGTAAAAACTCCTTTGCCATGAAGAAGATCCAAATTCAACCAGTTCAGGCTAGAAACCCTGTTCGAAAGACCTTTTTTCAGTGAAATGCAGCTTAGTCGACTGTACAGTGCAGAAACAGGCTCCTCTCGCTCTGAAAGGCTCATTTTTGACATAAGCCAGTTTTCACCCTTAATGAATTAAATTCCAGGTAAAAACTCCTTTGCCATGAAGAAGATCCATTCAACCAATTCAGGCTAGAAAACCTGTCTGAAAGACCTTTTTTCAGTCAAATGCAGCAACGTATTCTCATGAAGGGTTCGTATGGAAACGTACGAAAAGTTATGCACATATTTTTCGTGCATTATCCTACGAATATCAAAATGACACCAGTGCAATGACACCAGTGCGCATGCGCACATGACACCAGTGCAATGACACCAGTGCGCATGCGCACATATGTACAAATCTTTCGATATCCAATGACACCAGTAGCATGCGCAATTCCCATGCAGTGGAAAAAATGGCTTCCATTGCAGCATTTTAAGACCGTTTCGGCATTAAAGTGCGTTTTGATAACATTCCTTCGCTGTCGCTGACATACTTCTGCCAGTTTTTTTCTTCTTTTTTTACCGCCAACCTTCTCCCGCTTCAGGTAAGAACGCAACTTTGTTAGTAAATCAGAAATGCAATGAGCTTTATTGCCTTGAATATATTCTATTATTCTGTTCTATCTTTCATTGTACTATGCCTGCATGCCTTTTATTGTACTATGCCTGCATTTTAACTGTACAGAACTTTGGTCAACCTGGGTTGTTTTAAAATGTGCTTAAGAAATAAACTTGATTGATTGATTGATTGAAACCAGTCAGTTTTGTCAATAACAAACAAAGTTTGACAAATTTAGATAGATAGATAGATAGATAGATAGATATACTTTATTGATCGTGACTAGAGAAGGCTTTCTTGATTGTGCTCTCATTCTACTTTTATTACTGTTTTACAGATAACCAGTTTCCCTCAATCCTCTGTCCCTGTTCCTTCCTTTATAAAAAACCAACGGCTCTTTTAAGAGCCAACCTATTTGTCTGTGTGTGTGTGTGTGTGTGTGTGTGTGTTCATTTCTCTGGTAAGTAGTATGCACAATTTGAGATTGAGAAGGCTTTCTAGACTATGCTCTCACTGTACTGTTATTGCTGTTTTACAGATAACCAATTTCCCACATCTCTCAGTCCCTGTACCTTCTTTTACATAACCAACGGCTCTTTTAAGAGCCAACCAGAAGTCTGTCCAGAAGTGTCTTCAATTCTCTGGTAAGTGGTAGTAGCCCTTATAGCCCTCGATGTAAACAATATCAAAGGCAAGCTGGGACAGAAATATATATCATATAGGGTGCACTTTCCCCACAGATCAGAGATGGAGGATTTAACATCTTTTATTTTTGCTGTTTAGGCACTATGGCATCAGATGAGGATACCCTTAAGGATGTGATCAGAAAGGCACAGAGCCTGGCAGAGCATCTCAACTCACTAGTTGAGCCTGCACAGGTAATGTAACATCTTCAGTATCCTGTTCCATGCATGGGGATCAGATATTATGATGCATAGCAACATTCAAGAAGTTATTTGTGCAGGAAGTCTATATGGTTTACCTGCGTTACTTTGATTATATTGTGCTTTTTAGGTGAAAAAAAGAAGAAGATCAAAACCACCAGTCCAGATCCGGTGGAGACAGCGGGATAAAGATGGCAACATTATTGCCCAGACCATCAAGTCCTCTTCGTCCAAATCCCGTGGTTAGTTTATTATATCCAACTTTGCATAGCGTACTAAGCATTTTGTTGTAATAAGGTCAATGAATACTACCCACAGAAGAAGATTGTAATTATACTGGGTAGCTCTCAGTTGTGGATGTATTTAACTTTCTGAATGATCAGCAAGGCTTTTCTGGAAAAGAGCATACATGTTTGGCAAATCTTTCCTCTGTAAATTGTTCATTTCCTGAGCTACTGTAACCAGTAGCGAACTCACATTATGAATAAACATTCCATTCACATTGACACAACACTGATATTCTGTTGGCATCCTACACATTTAACTTTATCTTTTCAGGTGGAAGGGCCAGATCACTTCATCGCAGTGTTCCTGAGGAGACATCAGTGGAGATGCCTGATGAGGAAGAGGCAGGACTTAGTAAGTAATCATAATCTTTTTGTCTTCTAGATTCCCATGAGTTTTGGCGTGACAGGTCAAACAATCAAGCATCGTGGTGTGATTTCTGTGGGGATCTACCAATCCAAGTCTGTAGAATACGATTTATAGGCCTGCACATCTCAGCATCGCCATAATGCTTAATGTGGAATGGCATTTTCATTCAATCCTTTATTTCAGACTCCAATACAGGGTCCATAGCATAATAAAATGACATAAAAGCACAAAACAAACAAAACTAACAAACAAAAGCAGAACAATCAGACATAGAGGCATTCTCTCCAATGTTTTCTTAACTTAGAGTAGTACCTCAAGGAACTCCTTGCTGGATTAACTAGGTTATCAATAATACCATTACCTGAGCTATCCAGGCGACACATAAATTTGTACATTAAATTGCTCAGGACTGCCTCACATGATGGCACACTGGAGACCGCAAACAAGTAGCTGGCACTGAACCATCTGGGTAACTTCAATAACATCCTCATAGTGTCATTATACGCAACTGTAAGCTCTTGTAGACTGCTTTTCTTGTACCCACACCACAAATGAGCAGTATACATAGGTGTACAAAAGGCTTTAAACAGAGAACATTTCACATTGAAAGAGCACATACTAAACTTGCGAAGTAACATGTTCGCTTGAGCATATAGTTTGCGCCGTTGACGGTATGTATCTTTGTCATCACTGAGATCATCTGAGAATATGTGACCAAGATACTGTACTTCTTTAGACACCATAAGTGGACTATTACAGAGATAAAATACAGGATCCTCTCTGCTTCTAACTATCTTGATACACATTTTCCTCTAGAAAATATTTGTAGCTTGTAAAATTACGATTCATTGCTAAGCCCCAATTTTGCTTTATCAACATTTTACCCCCCTCCTGAAACAGATGCTGCTTTAAAAGAACTGGAGAGACATCTCAGTGCATCACACTGTGATGTCGGTATTGACGATGTGGACACCAGCCCACCAACAGCAGCCATGGACTGGAAAACCAGGAACGCTTTCTCCTCAGAGAGATGGAAGGAAGCCAGACAGATGCTGTTAGACAACATGCTGAAAGCTAACAGCATTAAACCAAGGCTCTGCCAAAGATGCCTCAGCAAGGAAGCCATCATAAGATGTCAAGAATGCATGCCTATGCAGTATAACTGTTTTGACTGTGACATACACCATGAGTCCCACGCACTGCACAATCGGCAATCAATGATTCATGGCTTCCACATGCCTCTGCCACCAACAGTTGTGGTCAAGGAAGCTCCAGAAGGGGGCTATTCCCATCACACATGCGGTACTATATATATAAAATCTTTTTCTTTTCTTTGCAAAACTCAATTTATTTTTGGCATCTTGAAAAAAGACCCCTCTCTAATTTTGGAATTTTTAAACCTCTCTTTTCCTTTTGTAGCTAGAATATTGCCAATGGAATTGCCACACCAGATTTGTGACTGCCCCCCAGAGAACATTTCTGTCATTCCTGGGAGGCCTGTGGTGTTCATCAACATGAAAGGTAACTCCATACCATAACCTCTATTTCCCTATGGTTCTACCCCCCCTCTCCAATATAACATGAATTTATGCTTTTTTTCCCCAGGACAATATGATCTGACCCTCCCAGAGCTGCGATGTGGTGGCTGCTGTGCCAGCTGGACCCCAGGGCTGTATGATGTCCAAGTCAGTGGCTACTGGCCTGCAACCCTCCACTTCCATACAGTCTACGATGTAGCTATTTTTCAAGGTTTTCGGGAGATGAAGTTGGCTGCTCCATGGATTTCCCGCCTGACCTTTATGAGAATGCTGGAAGCGCAAACAGCAGCATATGGCAGGGTGGGCTGGCTACACAATATTTACCATAACCCCCTTTAAATTATGCATGTTAGTATAAATTTGTCTTTGATGATTCTTTCAACAGACTGGTAAAGTTTGCTCTGACACATTTTTCAAGAGCTTCATGGAGTGGGTCATCAGCTCCTATGAAGTGGACAAGTTGTGCTCAGAGCAACCATTCGCCTGCACAGCCTGTTCTCCCCAAATGCTGGCTGTGTCTGTGGATGGAAACAGGAAGCACTACCGCTTCAAAAAGGATGGACAGTCAGTTTATATTTTATATGTTTCATGGTCTAGGCATGTCCATGTATCAGCTCTCATTTGTTACACCAGTGAGCACATGTTAATTCTAATGCTAACATGAAATGATTGCAATCATCCTTGCAATTTATATTTCCATGTCTGATCTTTAGGTCTGAGGAAGGGGGTTATTTTGATGGTGTGCTCATCTGCAAGGATGACGAGGTTGCAGCATTTGTGGACGACCTCCAAAAGAGGGCCAAGCATGTAAGAACATTTTTTATTTATTTTTAATGAAATATATTCTCATTATACTTTGTATACCTTAAGTCAAATTTTATTTTAGGTAAGAACTACTATTGGCTATTATTTACAATTGCATGTATTCTGCAGTTTGATGCTGCAGAATTACAGCCCAAACTGTTAAATAAATTAAACATTATGTGACTATTCTCACTTTGTCCTTTTTGTAGTTACCAGGCAAAGGGGTTTGTGGCAGGTCTCAGCTGAACGCAGCAAAGGAGACAACAAGCAAGAGGGCTTGTTCCAGCCTTGATGAGCAAGTATGTTGTCTAGAGCTTTCCCTTTTCACAATATTACATTTTGTGGTAGTGCATTGTATTCCACCCTTTGCTTACACCACCCCTGTGAATTTCCCCATTGTGGGACTAATAAAGGAATATCTTATCTTATCTATAATGATAGGAAACTAGTTAATGGGAAATTCTTTATTTGCCAAATACAACATTTTAAGATAAGATAAGATAATATTTCCTTTATTGTCCCACAATGGGGGAAATGCACATTAACCTATCCTTACTATTTAGAGGCAGTGGGCAGCCATGGTCCAGGGACCAAATGCCTGTGTCCTCATCAAGGGAAATGGCAGTTGCAACAGTTAACGAGCATGCATAGCAAAATGATTTGCTTTTTCATATGGAGAAAAGTAGCAGTAATAACATTTAAATACGCATACAGAATTGAAGCAAAGGCCGAATTATTGTTAAATTAAAATAAATTAAATTGAATTGAATTTTTAATTCTTCCCCAGGGTCTAGAAGTAGCAGTGTGCCGTCATGGCATTATCCTTCGGGCCCTGAATATGTACAGGCAAGTATAAAAACATTCTTTGTATTTTCACTACACTTCCATTTATTTCAAATGCTCATGAAGTGACACTTAATTAATGCAATGCTGTTATACAATCCCACAGGGGTGAGATCTTTGCATATCCGATGTTCCTGCAGAAGGAAATCACAGCCAGTCCACCAGCCTTCTTCTGCATGGACGTAATATGCAAGTACTGGCCTTACATCCAGAGAATTGCTGAAGCCTGCCCAGAGTACAGTCACCTCACCACCATGAAGCCTCTGTTGTCTGTGCTCCATGCGAAAGCACATGGCATCAAGTGTGAGGTATTTTTTACTCATCTCTTGTGTTTCGATGCCAGTAATTTTTCCATGTCAAATCCAATCTGCTTGATTACAGAGCCAAAACAACAATGCATGTTTCCCTGAACTCAGATTAATAGACTGCACTGTATATTCCTAAAATGTCAGATAAAATGGGGAGGAGGCAATCAGGATGGAGCGGGTTCTACCCTGGGAGAGGAGGTGGAAATGGTTAACTCCTTCCTGTCCAGGACCGCCATAATCACAAAGTTCATGGGCAAAGGAGGTTGGTTATAGGCTTTGATATTTTATGAAATATCAAATCTTTTTCATATTTGATATTTTATGTCCAGAATAGTCATATAGATAGCATGACTTGACAGCATAGAGTTACACTAGTGGAGCCTTTTAACAGCATTGTTGTTAACTGGAGCTGCTAGGCAAACATAATTTTTGTCTTCTTTTTTCGTCTGTAACAGCACGCACAGACATGCTAACTGTCCAGATTATGGACTGGAATAAGAGAAAGATGGAGAACATGTGTAAAACCTTGTGCACAAGATTTCGTAAGGTAACCGTCTTCTTTCAGAAAAGCGGCCACATTGCAATATGAGTGACAAATGTCACTCTTAAAGTTTAATTCCCCCCATCCCTCCTTTTCCTACAGACACAGCAGAATCTTGAGAGGGAGAGGCAGAGCCTAGAGACCCTCAAGGGAGAGATGTCTGCAAATGATGGGACTGTGGAACAGTGGGTCAGAGATGTCCGGGACTGGGCTGAACATGGTAGGTATCTTTAATCAACTTGTATAATATGTAACATTTCCGCATTACAATTGAAACAAGCATTTTTGCTGTTTCTGCAGAAAGCAAAATGTTTGGTCAATGTTTTTATCTGTTATGGACCATGGCAATGTCAATTATGAGCATGTTCTTTCTTTGAGTTGGTGTTGTCTGTTATGTTGATTTCCTTGTATAATTTGTTGATTTGCAGTACACTGTAACTTCAGTGTTCTTCTATTGTTTTTATATATACTTTAATCAGGGTGTCCATGTAAAAGAGAGCAGTCTCTTAAGGGCCTTCTCTGATTAAATAAATCAGTCAGTACAATGTTCTTGCATAACTCAACATTGCTTTGTGTTAAAGAACCGCCTGCAGCCAGTAATGATTCTCTGCTACAAGTGAGATCAAGGATTGAGGAGACTTATCTGGGCCTAAGGCAGCGCAGGGCACGGCTTTATAGCCAAACAGCTACAAAGTTTGTGAAAGACATCAGATGTTTTAAGAATGTTTTTCACATTTGATTATTAGAGTTTTTTCATGTATCGGAATGTGTCTTCTCTGATTTCTCCCAGACAGCAACTCAGGACGCTCTGTGATCCGCAACCGCATGTGGAGGGAGCAGAAGCAGCTTGAGATCTACAGTACAGACCAAAAGTTTGGCCACACCTTCTCATTCAAAGAGTTTTCTTTATTTTCATGACTATGAAAATTGTAGATTCACACTGAAGGCATCAAAACTATGAATTAACACATGTGGAATTATATACTTAACAAAAAAGTGTGAAACAACTGAAAATATGTCTTATATTCTAGGTTCTTCAAAGTAGCCACCTTTTGCTTTGATTACTGCTTCGCACACTCTTGGCATTCTCTTGATGAGCTTCAAGAGGTAGTCACCTGAAATGGTCTTCCAACAGTCTTGAAGGAGTTCCCAGAGATGCTTAGCACTTGTTGGCCCTTTTGCCTTCACTCTGCGGTCCAGCTCACCCCAAACCATCTCGATTGGGTTCAGGTCCGGTGACTGTGGAGGCCAGGTCATCTGGCGCAGCACCCCATCACTCTCCTTCTTGGTCAAATAGCCCTTACACAGCCTGGAGGTGTGTTTGGGGTCATTGTCCTGTTGAAAAATAAATGATGGTCCAACTAAACGCAAACCGGATGGAATAGCATGCCGCTGCAAGATGCTGTGGTAGCCATGCTGGTTCAGTATGCCTTCAATTTTGAATAAATCCCCAACAGTGTCACCAGCAAAGCACCCCCACACCATCACACCTCCTCCTCCATGCTTCACGGTGGGAACCAGGCATGTAGAGTCCATCCGTTCACCTTTTCTGCGTCGCACAAAGACACGGTGGTTGGAACCAAAGATCTCAAATATGGACTCATCAGACCAAAGCACAGATTTCCACTGGTCTAATGTCCATTCCTTGTGTTCTTTAGCCCAAACAAGTCTCTTCTGCTTGTTGCCTGTCCTTAGCAGTGGTTTCCTAGCAGCTATTCTACCATGAAGGCCTGATTCACACAGTCTCCTCTTAACAGTTGTTCTAGAGATGTGTCTGCTGCTAGAACTCTGTGTGGCATTGACCTGGTCTCTAATCTGAGCTGCTGTTAACCTGCGATTTCTGAGGCTGGTGACTCGGATAAACTTATCCTCCGCAGCAGAGGTGACTCTTGGTCTTCCTTTCCTGGGGCGGTCCTCATGTGAGCCAGTTTCTTTGTAGCGCTTGATGGTTTTTGCGACTGCACTTGGGGACACTTTCAAAGTTTTCCCAATTTTTCGGACTGACTGACCTTCATTTCTTAAAGTAATGATGGCCACTCGTTTTTCTTTACTTAGCTGCTTTTTTCTTGCCATAATACAAATTCTAACAGTCTATTCAGTAGGACTATCAGCTGTGTATCCACCTGACTTCTGCACAACACAACTGATGGTCCCAACCCCATTTATAAGGCAAGAAATCCCACTTATTAAACCTGACAGGGCACACCTGTGAAGTGAAAACCATTTCAGGTGACTACCTCTTGAAGCTCATCAAGAGAATGCAGAGTGTGTGCAAAGCAGTAATCAGAGCAAAAGGTGGCTACTAAGAAACTAGAATATAAGGCGTATTTTCAGTTGTTTTACACTTTTTTGTTAAGTACATATTTCCACATGTGTTAATTCATAGTTTTGATGCCTTCAGTGTGAATCTACAATGTCAATAGTCATGAAAAGAAAGGAAACTCATTGAATGAGAAGGTGTGTCCAAACTTTTGGTCTGTACTATATATATATTAAAATAAATAAATAAATATATCTCCGCAGTAAAGTGGATGCGCCTGTAGAGAGATTTACACAATAAGTAAAACACAGTGAGCTGGATAATTTAGCTTCCCCAGTACACACGAATAGTCTAATATTAGCCCATATAACAATAATAATATGTATTTATCTCTGCTTTCAAACGTTCGGGCCGCCATGGGCAGGTAGCTAGGCTACTTACACTCACAATGGAGGTGCGCGGTGCAACTTTTCTGTAGCATCAAAATCGCTATTTTTAAAACACTAAGAAGACTCGACACAACATGAAACTTTGCTCGTAGCATCACCAGGGTCTCTACACATGAACACGAACATTGAGAACATCATTTGTGTACACAAAGTTTGCTAAAAAGGTTTTTCACAACTCACGTTAGCAGTAGCCTAGCAGTAGCAGTCCTGCCAGTCCTGTGTCGATCCCCGAGTGCGGCGTAACATGGAGCTTTCTCCTTCATGTTATGCCGCACTCGGGGAGGTCATCCTTCTTCTTTTCAAAATGATCCCATATTTTAGACGTCTTTCCCGACATGGTTGGCTATTAATTTTTAACTGTCTAACCGTGATGTCGATGGGACCTGCCGTGTGAAAAAAAAACACTGACAGTGAGTGAGTGTCACGACCTCCTGTGTCTGGCCCTTCAAATTAAAAGCCCTCCAGCCTTTTATACACAGACCAGCCGCCATTCACATAGATTTTGACTTAAATTTGACAAGACACGGCTCCAAATGTTTTTGGCTTTTTTTTCTGCGACCAATCGACCAATGAAATTTTGGTCTGCTAAAGATTTTTTGGTCGACCAGTGCTTGGTCGACTATTTGGGGGCAGCCCTAGTGCAAACTTTTCGGTCATTCACTGTTCTGCTGATGGCAGCGGTCATGGGTGCCGTCCTTAAATATCTTTTTATTAGTCTTTATTTCTGGTAAGGTAACGTGTGCACGCCAACTAGTTTGTATGGGAAATTTATAGAATATAGGTCTACTCTCTTTTCAAATTGGCACTCGGAGGTTAATAAGTGTGGGGGATGGGTAACTCTGACATTGGCTTTGGCGAAACGTGGCTGCGGTAACAAAATGGAGGAAAACCGACTCGCCGATATTTTGTTTTGGGGGTGGGGGGTAGTTGCTGATAGTGGTTGTGCATGTTTGCCTCATGCTAATCTATTACAGCAGCATGAGAAAGGAAAGGGAGAGTAATGAATAGCCATTTTTAGATAGAAAAGGGGGCACATTTGCTCCAAGGTAAGGGCGGCAATCTACCGCCTTGTCTTTCTGAAAAGGGAGGCGTAATATTCCTCCTTTTCCAAAAACTGCCACTTGGCTGCCACTGGGGTAGTCGTAAACATGTGACGTGACATAAAGCACGAAGTTGGGCAGTGAACAGTGAAAACGAAAAAATGAGAGCTTTACATTGCACCCCATTGGATTTTAGAACTGTGTTTGTAGCTGAGGGCTTTTAATTTGAAAGTAGCGACCGTTCGTAGCTTGCCGCTACACAACAGGTTGACAGCAGCTACTAGCTGTTTGGTTGTGTCCGCTAGCTGTCAGCTACAGAGACCGAGGGGACGCTAGCACCTCCCGGATGTCAGCGGCTTTCCAGTTGCTCATCTTGACGTCCGCGGATGAAGTGATGGACTGACTGCTGTGATCAGCTGTTTCCTGGTTTTAAAATTCTCTGGCTGTGGGTCGCACAACAGCTCAGGTCATCGACACCTCCGCCCATCTCACGCAATTGCCGGCACGTTGATGAACTGCGCCTTGCCTGGAAGGTGGACAAGACCAGGCGGCAGCAGCAGGGGGCGGTGACAAAAAGCTGCAGTCAAGTTGGACAGTTTCCAGCCGCCGTCAAAGAATATACAGGAGGTCACAGAAATATTTACATCCTGTTAGATCCACCTGTAGGCTACATGTAGTTTGCAGAACACGTTCGGATAGCTATGGCTGAAGAAATTGCGAATGCGTTCTTGATCGCTGATGAAATTGAAGCAGAAGAGATCCCCCTACTTTTCCACTTTGCACATAAATTCCACTGTGTTAATCCTCTTAATGGGCAGATGGGATGTAGTGTAATTTTTACTATTTATTCTCAGAAATGTAACAAATAGAAATACAAACTTTGTACCAATGAATTGATCATACTTTTTAGGTTCACGGTTTTGAGGTCATACAAAATAGATTTTTCTAAAATGACTACTACTTTTCACTGTGGTCTAGATCTGTCAATCATAACTTTTTATTTGTTTAACGATGACACTCTTTTGATTGAGATGAGAATCAGAACGATTGGGCATATGTTGGCCCTCGGAAGTCATATTTATTGAATAAGAATTGCCTACAAAGTAGTTTTATGTAAAGGCACTGTCATTTATTAATCATACAATCCCTAAATTTAAGAAGTTGAACCACTGAATTAACAGTCCAAACGTTCTCACAGCTACATATATAGGCTACACATGGGGAGGACAAGCAGCAAAGGTTTCTTATAATCTTTATTAATTGATGTATTTATATTTGTAATTATATACAGTATATATGTGGGAATATATTGTATTCTACCCTTTGTTTTTTGTCTGCCTTGAAAGCACTGATTGCTCATTTTGATAAGTGTTATATAAATAACCTTTATTATTATTATTATTATTAATATTATTATCAACCACACAAAATATGTGTGTGAACAGATTGAACCTTCATTGCACAACATGACAGTCATATAATCTAGCATCAAATATAACAGTTATACAGAAAATTAGGATTTTCGACAAAACGTAGTGTCTGTAGTCTAACTAAGAGCCAATCAGCTCTTTGATCAGGCGACAGCCAGGTGTTTCCCATCATACCCATACTCTTGCAGTCTTTTCTTTTTTTTTTTTCAAAGCTTTATTTCAATTCACAATTTGTCTGAGGTCTTGCAGTCGGTGGAGAGCAACTTTTTTTTTTTTAAACTTTATTTAACTTCTCAAAAATACTTACAAATTCTCTCAAAGGGAACATAAATTGCATTTATCGTCTCTCTATTACATAAATAAAATCTACAAGGCTTGTCAAAAATAATAAGATTAAAACAAGGGAAAAATAAATAAATTAAAAAAATGCAAGATTACACATCAAGGCATACTCTCTAAATGAGACTCTTCTGCGCCCGACACTCTGCATCGCACAGCAGCCTCTATCAGCCCACAAATTCCTTCATATTCATCTTAGGGGTGTTCCAACAAGGGTACCTCACGATTCGATTCGATTTCGATTATGGGAGCTTCGATTCGATTATTGGCCACGATTCTTCGATTATTGTGACTATAGCATAGCAGGAGACGGTAGCATCTCCCGGATCTCAGCGGCTTTCCAGTTGCTCATCTTGACATCCGCGGATGAAGTGATAAACTGACTGCTGTGATCAGCTGTTTCCTGGTTTTAAAACTCCCGGCTGCGGGTCGCACAACAAGTGCACGTTATCGACACCTCCACCCATGTCCCGCAATTGCCAGCACATTGACGCCTCGGATTTAGATAGCCATGGAGGCGGCAGTAAGTGTACCCTCAGAGGCGTCAAATTGGCGGACCAAAACAGACCGCCAATTTGCCGCCTTCTGTCTAAATGCGCGGACCTAGCAAAGCATTGACGTTAATTAATCGATGCCGAATCGTCACGTGAAGCATCGCGATGCATCGCCACATCGATGAATTGCACCCACCTCTAATTCATCTGCCAGCAGACCCAAGGCTTCAAAGTACTTGTTCAACTAATTTTTAAAACACATTAAAGGATAACTACCGTTTTTTACAACCTGGACCTTATTTCCAGCAAAATATATGGTCATTTACTCACCCAGATAACTTTGGTGTCATTCGGCGTCGTTCGGACGAAATTAGATCCAGCGTAGCGCCGATACATCCATATAATGCGAGTGACGGGGCAGCGACACACAGCCTCTATAACGCATTATCTGCCACGAAACTAGTTCATTTCACCAATATTTTGTTACGATATGCTAGTGCTATTCCCCTCTGAGTCCGGGCTCGTCCGTTATCAACATCCGGGGTCAAACTAGCAGCAGCAGCTACAGGTAAACAAGCTGGGCTGTCGTGGGTGCGCGCGCAGCTCAGAGACGACATCTTCCAGGTCAGAGGTAGTAGGGCAACCTACAGACCCCGGATGTTGACAACAGACGATAGAGGGTAGATAGAGGGTGATCTACCTTTCCACTAACAAGTGTGTATGTGATATTTGCCTAAAACTATAATTATATTGATTAGATCAGACATTTTTGGGGGGACATTTTCATTGTATACCAAAACTTGAACCTTATTAAAGGGTGTGATGTTATCTGTTTTACTTTTTAACCAGTTATACATGGATTGCCAAAACTGGGTCACTACCGGACATGAATACAAAAGGTGCTCGATAGTTTCACTATCTAATTGACAGAAGCCACATGGCTCCACCTCGAAACCAAATCTTCTTTTTAATGTGTCTGCAGCTGGATAATAACCATTGATAATTTTAAATTGTAATTCTTTTGCTTTTGGGGAGATTGGCCATTTCATATATTTAACATGTTTGTTTGAGATTTTTGAGTTGCTCTCGCTTGTTTTAATATTTATTGCTTTATAAGATCATGAAAAAGAATTTCTTTACACTTATTCCGTATGACTTTATTGCTGCATTTTTTATCTCCAATTTGGATTTGTCCAATTCGAATATCTGGTAAGATTATCCTTACTTCTGAATGTGCAAGTGTGTTTTGAATTTGCTGGATTAAGGGAGCTGGTATTGCTTGACATATTTTACTGTATTCTCTATAAGAGCTGTATATCAAATTTTTCTTTGAAGGAGTCAAGTTTCATGATTGACCCTTGATTATCCATCAGATCAGCTATAAATATAATTTTCTTGTCATACCAAGTTTGTGTAAATAGAGTTTTTCTATTTATTTTGACTGTTCTGTTATTCCATAAGGTGGAGCCATGCGGGCTAAAATTATGTGTAAATATCATTTTCCAGTAGTGTAATACTTGCTTATGAAATTCAGATAGTTTCACAGGCAATTTTGTAATTTCATAATCACATTTTAACAAAAAATCCAAACCTCCCACTTTTTTGAATATATTTTTGGGGATATGAAACCATATGGATTCAGTTTGTGACAGAAAGGCTTTTATCCAATTTATTCTGAACATTCCTATCATTGATTCAAAGTCTAATGTATTTAATCCTTGCTCACATTTTTGACTAAATGTGACTTTTTTATATAACGTGTTTTATTTCTCCATATAAAATTATATATAATTGAATTGGCTTTCGTGATGTTTTGAGGAGCAACAAATAAAGACTGGCATGGGTAAACCAGTTTTGAAATGCCTTCAGCTTTGGACAATATGTTTCTTCCAAAAATGGAAAGATCTCTAGTTAGCCAATGATTTAGAGTTTTCTTCATAATCTCTAGTTTTTCATGAAAATTATTACTTTCCCTTAATGTGTTATCTTTGATTATATTTAAACCCAAGTATTTTACTTCTTTTTTCACAGGAATGGACGTTATATGGTCTTCGTTGCAGTGGGACAGTGAGAGAAGCTCACATTTGTTTAAATTCAAACTCAAACCAGATGCTCTGTAGAATATGGAGATTACGTTTAAAGCTTTTTCAATTATAGATTTATCTCGTAGAAAGAATACTGTATCATCAGCAAACTGACTGATACAAAAATTCATAGTCAAAAAAGGTAATCCCTTTCATTTCCTAATGATTAACAATCAAATATGCCAGTATTTGAGTACACAAAATGAAAAGTTTGGGTGATATGGGACACCCTTGTCTAATTCCTCGATTAATTTTTATTTTAGGGGTCATCCCTGGATTAAGAGAGATGTAGCTACTTATGTCATTGTAGAACATTTTAATGATCGCACAGAATTTAACCCCAAACCCAAATTTTTCAAGTGTTTTGATCAGAAATGTATGTTCTATGGAGTCAAATGCTTTGAAAAAAATCAATGAACAGAATAAAGCCTTCTGTTTCAAGGAGGGATTGATATAGTCTAGCATATCTAATATTAATCTGACATTGTTATGAATATTCCTACCTTTAATAAAAGCAGACTGGTATTCATCCACTTATTCAGCCAAAACCTGTTTGAGTCGATTAGCGTACACAAGACCTAGTATCTTATAATCATTGCAAAGCAGGGTTATTGGTCTCCAATTGTCAAGCTTCAGTAGATCCTTATTTGATTTAGGTAGTAGAGTTATCAACCCTATTATCAATCCCCTCATTGTTGAGGATAAGCATCCTTTTTTCTATCCATTCAATGAAGGCATTATATAACAAGTCTTTGATGTAATTCCAAAAATGTTTGTAGAATTCAGTTTGTCAGTTTACAAATCTTCTTTTTACTTTGTTTGTGCTTTTCTAATCCGAAGAAGTAAACTGAATTTTTTTCTCCATGTTCGAGCCACCTGGCTCTTGATCTTACATAATCCCTGTTTGCCTTTTCTAAGTAGAGTTCATCTAACTGAAGTTGAAGGGCATGTAGTTTAGCCTTTTCCTCCACTGAAGGTTCCGATTTATTACATATTTTATTTATGTTTTCAATTAACTGTTTCTGTTTACATTTTCTTTTTTGTGATAATTCTTTTCCAGTTTCTATTGCTATCTGTTTGAGTTTGAATTGAAACCATTCCCATTTATTTAGGTCTGACATTTCAAGCATGAGAACACTTTGATATAAGGCTTTAACCTGACTACAGAAACCCCTATTATGTAGCTTAACTGTTGTTAAATTTCCATATATTGTCTGATTTCCTATTTTGTTGAATAGTCACAACTTGTATGTTAATCATACAGTGATCTGTGAGCGGGGATGCTGATATTTCACACTTCAAGATATCTTTACATAACATTTGAGAAATAAGCCAGTAGTCTAATCTTGAATAGTGTGTGTTGTTTGAAGAGCTGGTCCATGTGTACTTTAAGGAGGTAGGATTTGATTCTCCAGTAATCAACTGTGTTAGTTGTTACACATAAATTGGACAAGGTGTCATCATATTCTGGTTGTGGATCTCTATGAGGTATTCGATCCATCCAGGAGTTTGGTGCTATATTAAAATCTCCTCCTAATATCGCCTTTCACAAATTTCGTTTTCCATTCATTTATGAGTATTCCCAAACTTTCTATCATGGCTCTGTTGTTAGTTCGATTATTGTAACCATATACACATGCTAAAATTAATCTTTGGTCATGAATTTCTACCACTACCATAAGCCAGTGTCCACCCGTATCACTTTTGTGCTCAATTATCTTTCCAGGTGATCTGTTGAACAATATCATAACCCCTGCAGAGTGAGAAGTTCCATGTCAAAACAGTATTTTATCTCCCCACTGTTGTTTCCATAGTTTTTCATCTGTTGTTGTCTTGAAGGAAAATGCAATTTGCCTTTTGTTCTTTACATAATAAAAAAATAGCCTTGCGTTTAACAATATTTTTCAACCCTCTAACATTAACAGAAACACATAAAACAGACATTGTACTTTCAAAAGTCCTTGAATGCGCTTTATGTATTAACTGAGCGCAGGAATGAACATGTTGTCCTAAGATATTAGTTCCAATGCATCAACTTATTAGTTTTGGTTAACTCTCTTAACTCTCTCTTAACAACCCACTTAACTTTTTTTTTCTCTCTTCTACCTCTAATTAGGTTCTCTCTTAAGGTATACAAAAACATATTTCACCTCTTTATCCAACACAATAACTGACTCAAAATTATTTTCTTCTTCCATTTCTAAGGTCTACCAGTTTAACCTGAGTTCTGTGTTGCCACAAAATAAAAGACAATTTGACTTTTATCATGTCCACTTATTAAGGTTCAATTCTCCGTCCATCGATTACCGCATATCCCTCTTTTAGGAAGGCCCTTCTGCCGTTTCGTCAAGCTTCCTCCACTTTTGGCCACAGCTTTGCCCGAGCCTCTCTGTCCTCCTTCGAAAAGTCCTCTTTGAAGTGGATGTTCATCTCTTTGCAGACTCTTGCCTCTTTGGATTTCCTCCAGACTTCGTTTCGGGCCGTCCGCGTTGCAAACTGTATGATGATGGGCCTCTGCATCTTGTTCTGTGCAGCATCATTTTTTTCCCCCAGGTGATGGACCATGTCGACCATTTCTTTGAGTTTGTCAACCGCCACTGGGATCACCCTTGCGAGAATGCCGACCACCACGTCTTTTGAGTCCTCATTTTCTCTTTCTTTCAATCCCATTAGTCTGAGATTCCACCGTCTTTTATATCTCGCATTTTCAAGGCATATTTCCTTGAGGGAGCGGTTTTTATTTGTCAGAGCCTCAATTTATTTCTGTACTTTTCCAATATTCTCCTTGTTCTCTTCGACTGCTTTTGAATTGGCCTCTATGCGGGATTGAAAGATTTTGAGCCGCTTGTCCTGCTCGTCAAATTTCATGAGAACTGCTTGAACAGCTTCGAAGATACTTTTATTGCTCACCTCCGTTTCTTTTTCTTTCGTGTCGTTCTTGATTTTCTTTGGGTTTGGAGTTGGCAGTGGTGTGTGATCTTTAGTAGTCTCTTTTTGTCTCTCCATCTCTTCTAGCATTTCTTCATCGCATGCCTCTCGCAGAGCTAGCATGCCATAGTTGTGGTCCAGCATGCTACTGTTTTTAGCTTTAGCCATTAGCATTTTTCAGTCAATGCAAAGTTCGAACTTTTCTGGTGTGCCTTTGCTGATCCAAAACTTGTTTCCTGGTGTCGGGTTGGTTTTCCGTGGTTTCTTAATTTGTTGGTGCTTTTAAATGCCAGTATTAGGACTTTAAAAGTAAACTCTTTCTGCCCCTGCTGAAAATGCAGCCGCTCACTCCGCCATCTTGACGCCCCTCAGGTGGAGAGCAACTGCGGCGCCTGGCTCTAAAAACTGCGGCTGCCTTGATCTCGTGAGGTTATCGTTGCCGGCGCGTGCATGACGTCAGAGCAAGTCGGACACAAATCTAACCGGCATGTATTGTGCGGTGGTCGCCAGTGATTGATTCTGCCCAGGCCTGGCTCATCTCGAACGAGCCTATTGACGTCTCAGATTTAGATAGCAATGGAGGCGGAAAAAAGTGTACAAATTGGGTACAAAGGGGTCAAATTGGCGGACCAAAACAGACCACCAATTTGCCGCCTTCTGTCTAAATCTGCGGTCCTGGTCGCAAAAAGGATGGCCAATTGGCGGCTTATTGCCCGGTATAAAAACAGTTCATGACTGCGGACAACCAGTGCAAGTCCACTGCACACAGCTCCATGGACCTGCTTCTCCGGCAGCAACATGCAGGGTTTGTACGGCTGCTTGAAATCCTTGAAAGTGCTTGAATTTCAATGTTGTGTTTTCAAGGTCTGAAAAGTGCTTGGATTTTAGTTTAAGTGCTTGAAAGTGCTTGACATTATCACTCTATGCCCTGTGCTCTTCAAAATAAAAGTTCTTCCGTTTGATAATGTCGACAAAAATATTACTGTATTATAGACACTAGCAGACACAGAGGTCCCCAACACCCACAGTCAAGACTGACCCGGCTTCAAATAAAAAATAATAGTATTCATTAGTGGTGTCAACAATAATCTATGCGGCGATGCATTGCAATGCGGGGCATGCACAATTCAGCATCGATGCTATAAGCCTTGCGGGCCGCCAGGTCTTACTTGCCCCCCCGCCAGGCTAAGCATTGTTTATTTATTTTCTTGAAATCAGTTTTTGCGCTCCATCAACACGTGATCAGGTGTCTTTTTCATCACCTGACAATGTCACAACTTCGTCGCACATAACGCGACATGTCACGGACATCATGCTCATCAGACCGCTGCTTTACCAGCTGACCGACCTCGTAGCCGTTAGCGTGAGCCGAGCCGCGGCTCTAGAGGCTCAGCCAGCTGCTGCAGCAGCTAGTAGCTGTAAGCTGTTAGCACGTCGTCCCCTGCAGCGTCAGAGCTGCTTTGAGCCGAGCTGCTTTCACCAGATGTGAAAATGACCGAGTGACTAACCCTAACCCTAACCCCTAACCCTTACACACGTTTGTTTTCTGTGGCCCAAACAGTAGATTACAGAGTATCTTTGGTAGATCTGTGATTGTCACGTTTCCATGACGACTGACCGGAAACAGACACGTGGTCATGTTCATGTGACTCCAGATTGTAAAAATCTCTGAGGAAAAAAATAAAAATCTCTGGAGACACCAGGCAGTTGTTTTTTAGTTTTTAGTGCACGTTGCAGCATCGATGCTGAATTGTGCATGCCCCGCATTGCAATGCATCACCGAATCGATTATTGTTGACACCACTACCCATTAGCACTTGGTACTTTCCTCCTGATGAAGTCAAATATATCATACGCAGGACACACACCATTGGGATGGAGAGGACTCGCTACGTGTTTGCGTAAATTAATTAAAGTAATTAACACGTCAAAAATCGACCAATCAGAATTTTGGTCGAGCCAGAACGTATCGACCAATAAATCGACCAGTCGACTAGGAGATTACAGCCCTAGATTATATAGTATAGTATTAAACAGGGGTTGCCTAGATTGGACACGGCCATCTTCCCCCCTCCCTGAATCGAATGTGGACGTCAAGCTGTTCCTTTTTTGTTGATTTGTTGAGCGACTCATCAAACATTTAGACGAACTAGCCAGCCTTGTTGATTGTGTCGATGAGCTCCTGCTTTAAGTATAGTGCTAAGCCGAATAGTATAATGTAACCAGATTTGTCCTTACCACAAGCAAAAGACTTGGCTATGTCTGAATCGGGAAACAAGTCCCTGAAAACGTCAGCCAAGTTTTTGTTACTGTTCAGCGAGTGGCGTTTCTCCGCTGTGTGGAGACACCATAACACCTACGCACGCAGCGTTGCTGTGCCGCCCAGCGCCACCCTGATGTCGGCAGAAAATGAGGAGGCAGATCGTAGCTGTAATGTTAGGTTCAGGTTCGGCTGCCAGTGGTAGTGTGATGGCACTAGGTTGTGGTGGTGCACAGAAAGTAGCAATGGAGAGCTGCCGCTCTCGGCTACTAGCAGCGGCTTTGTGGCTAGTGCAACACATGTTGGACCTTAATGCCTTAATTCCCATAGACACGATGTTAATCCTCTTCTTGCACATTCTACAATATGCCTCCTTGGTATTCCCCTCCACTGGCTGCAGCCATTGTTTAAAGTCCTGCATGTCAAGCCAGGACTCCGCAAACTTGCACTTCCCCATGACCGTTCACCATGCCTTCTCTTCCGTTTTTTCGCGCTGAGGGCGTCATGTGACATAAGGTGCGTTTTTAATATGCACTGGGAGCGCCAGAGCGTACTTTGTGAATTTCAGAGTGCACTCTGGCGCTCTCGGAGACAATTTACGAACGCACCCACAATAGCGTAGTTTTTTATGTACGGGTTCATCTTTGTTTTTTAATGAAATGAATAAATTCTCACACGGTTACGATGTTTTTAGGACCCAAACTCTTCTGACCCAAATTCAGAAAAAATACCTTCAAAATTTAAGTTGTGAAAAGTTTTTTAAATACTCTTTAAGGGTCTTAATTTTCCCAAAATTGATTTATCACCTTTTAATACTTTTTAAAGACACCGCAGATACCCTGTACATTATTAGTTGATACAGCGCCGAAACTGGCAATGTTTACCTTTGGTCTCTGGAGAACGTCCCCAGGGCCTGGCACGTACCAGACCGCGGATTTTGCCCCGCTTCCTCCCTGATTTTCTAAAGGCTGTGTCATAAGAGAGAGGGGGGAAAAGAAAACAGAGAGAGAAGGAGAGAAAAGGAAGTTTTAAGTCAGAGCTGTTGATGTTCAATGGTTGCAATATGCCTTGTCTGTCGTGTAAGAACAAGTTAACTAACAATACTAGGACCAATAATTACCAGTTACAAGTTACATAAGCAACCTGCTAGTTCCAGTCACTTAATGAGTGAAACTGCCTCGACCTGGTTTAAGAAATGTAAAGTACACCCAGAGATTCCAGAGGCGGTCCAAGTCGGACCTGGCATTGGCCACGGGACCTCCCTTCTTCCAAACGAAGAAGCAGCCCATGTCACCCTGTGCTTGAGCTTGCCTCTTCAGGCAGAGCGGCCTCATGCCCGTGAAGTATGCATCAAACCACTGTCGGTGGGAAAGGAAATGCCAAGCTGGTTTTTCAAGTCTGCCATCTTATGGAAATGATGATGCAGGGCAACATTTGGCCAATCATCTCTCTCAGTGCAAGGTACACACTTATGGAATTCTTTACCATCAGAAATTAAATCCCAAACAGAACACAAGAGGTTTAGTGTGAAAGTTAAACATTGGCTTAAGGAGCAGCAGAAATGTGAACATTAACTTCTCTCAAGTCATTGTCAATACAGCACTTCACTAATGTTGAATGCTAAATTTAACTCTTTTGTTTAAATCTGAAATTTATAACTGCAGCTGTGTTAATTTATTCATGGTACCTACTCACTGTATTATCCACTGTATTTGTATCACTGCATATTTTTGTATTCAGTATATTTTATTCTATTCTAAAGCCTGACCAGGGACAAAGACTGCAAATTAGCTGAAGCTAAACGTCTTATATGCATCAAATTTTCCGATTTTCTGTGGTAATGTTGTACGTATCGTCCCTGTTAAATAAACATTAAATAAAATTAAAAAAATGTTTTTTTGACTGACTTTTGATTACCACTGTGTCCGCCGGTCTTTCTTTGAACTGGCGACACCCCGGCACCGGCACCGACACCAACCTGCCTGTATTTCCAGTCAGTCGCCTGTGATGGGGGATTATTTTTGTAGGCAAGGACACAAACAACTTTCGATGCTTACCTTGAAATCCACAACTGTGTAGATTTGACACATCGAAAAAAGAGTCAGCTTAAATGTCAAATAAATCATAAGCATAACCAACCTCCCCTCTGCACCCTGCGGTGTCTCCTCTCCTTCACTGAGCACAAAGAGTCCTTTGCTCCTCATTCGTTGCAATCAAGCCTATTCAACACACCTGGCTTGGTAGAAACTCACTTGATAGCTACTTAACTTCAATGGTCTCACAACAACTGACACAAAAAGTATCTAGACAAGATTAAATATTTCAACTAACCTTCTTCACAGAATGCCTAAACACCAAGTCTACAATTTCTTTTCACTCACCAGCAGCAGTTCAGCTTCCTTCACCTGGACAAAATGTATCTTCTTGTGTTCGACCAGTGATTGGCAAGCCTTATCTGGAACCAAGGAGGACAAAGTCTTGTATTCCCAGCATCTGCCAACCCTGGTCCACTCTCTCTGCGACTCTTTTGCCCTTTTGACTTCAGCTTCCCATTCCTCTTGAGTGTTGTCCTTCATGCAGGATCTTTTGAGGTGGTCAGGCAGTGTGTCACACCCCTTTTTGCACCGGAGGAGAATAATGTGGAGATGGACAGAGGCAACAGTGAGGGTGGCGCCATAGAGGGGTCAAAGGTCAGTTGTCACTCCTACTAAGTCAAGTCAAGTCACAATTTATTTATAAAGCACATTTAAAACAACCTCAGTTGACCAAAGTGCTGTACAATTGCAAAAGCACAACAAAGTTAATCACAAAAACAATAAACAGCAATAATACAATAAACAATTAAAAACAACACAAGGGATAGTAGTCAATTTAAAACAAATTTAGATTAAAAAGAGAATAAAAAGAGAGTAAAAAGAGAGAGAGAGGGAAAAGAAAAAGAGAGAGCCAAGATTGTTTGCTTAGCTGGGAGTGAACGCCAAGGAAAAAAGATACGTTTTTAGGAGTGTTTTAAAATGTTCAACGGACTGTGCAGCTCTAACATGGAGAGGTAGGCTGTTCCACAGCTTAGGAGCCGCGACTGAGAAGGCTCTGTCTCCACGAGTGGAGAGTCTGGACCTGGGTACTGCCAGGAGCAGCTGGTTAGATGACCTGAGTGCCCTAGCAGTGGTGTGCAACTGTAAAAGCTCAGATAAATAAGGTGGTGCCAAACATTCATACATTTAAAAGCAATTAATACAATTTTAAACTGAATCCTAAAATTGATAGGCAGCCAGTGCAAAGATGCAAGGACAGGAGTTATGTGCTCGCGTTTTTTCTTTCCAGTCAGCAGGCGGGCAGCCGCATTTTGAACAACCTGCAAGCGGCGCAGTGCTTTCTGGTCAAGGCCAACAAACAAGGAATTACAATAATCTAAACGAGATGTAATAAAGGTATGAATTAATCTCTCAAATACATGTCTTGGGAGATAAACCTTTGCTTTTGCCAACAGCCTTAGTTGGAAGAAGCTTGTTTTGACAATGGAGGATATCTGCTTGTCACACCTAAAGTCACTCTCTAAGATAACACCAAGGTTCCTTGCAAAAGGATGACAGTAAGACTTAAGGGAGCCAATGGCGCTGTCACATCCATCATGATTTCAGTTTTGTTTTTGTTTAAAGACAGAAAATTAACTTCCATCCAAGTTTGGATATCTTTAAGGCAGTCTAGTAGAGTCTGAACAGAGGCTCGCCCATTAATCTTTAGGGGTAAATAGATTTGTACATCATCGGCAAAACAATGAAAAGAGATGTTGTACTTTCTAAATATGGATCCCAGAGGCAACATATATATCGAGAAAAGGAGGGGGCCCAAAACAGAACCTTGGGGCACTCCACAACTTAGAGGGGAAGTTGCCGAAAAATGCTGGCCAAGCTGGACAGAGAAGCTCCGGTCTGAGAGGTAGGACTGAAACCACTTTGTATAGTTGTATGGTAAATGACATAAGAAGTCATAAAAAATGTCGTAGTTTAGTATATTCGGTTAAAAAACATTAATTTCTTTGAGTCTAAATCTAAATCGAACGATAGAAACATCAAAGTATAGTGACTTAAAATATCATATAGAAAAAAGTGTCAGTAGAATACCAATACGTTATCGTGTAATCACAGATGTTGAATCAGACTCACATTAGACTGGTCTGATACTGACTTAGGTCTACGTGAGACTAGAATAACCATCTGTTACTTAGTATGAGCCAGTATAAATCAGTAGGTAACCAGACTGGGACTGTGTGATCTTCAGGTGAGTAGAGACTCTGATGAGGAGTGGACTCACCCAAGCTCCAGAGGGGTCGACCCCTCTATTGGAGAACTACAATCCCTCCCACAGACAGACAGAGGGGGCTCTGGGGTATCAGCAGGGTCCAACAGGTTTGAGGGAGGCAGCTTTGTACCCACACCTGCCTCAAGGTAAGACCACATCTTGCAGCAGAATTGGCCAGAATTTTTACGGACAGACACCTTGGGGGCTGGACATTCAAATGAAATGATATAAAAATCACATTTTTTAGAAGCTTGTGGAGATCAAAGGCTGACAACAAGGGGGAACACGGACGAACAGAGGAAGGCAAGACCAAGACGGACAGAGACGGACACAGTCTAACAGACGCTAACACGGAGAAAAGTCGGGAACGGGAAATCACAAAACATCACGGAGGGAGACATGAAACGGACTAACGAAGACAAGAGGGAGGACAAAGAGTAAATACCAACAACACTAATGAGGGGATGAGAAACAGGTGGAGTGAGGAGGGACACGGACAGGTGAGGGAATCAACGGAAAAACACAGGAGGAACTGTCAAGCGGGACACGACACACAAGGGCAAAACTTCAAAGTAAAACAGGAAACAGAAACAAACAGACACTGAAACATGACATCTGATAGTTATTTCAGTCTCAGTTGTTTTTTCTGTTGCTTTTATAGCGGGGACCACACAATATTTTCTCTTTGATCCTCACAATTTTGGAATCCAGTCGCAGGCCGGATTGGAAGGTTTGGCGGCTGCCAGTTGATGATCACTGCTTTATGGTGTCCCTTCTTACCTATGAACCCCACTCCCTCCCCAGGGATGGACCCCCATCTCGTGGAGTCCTTGGCCCACATGCTATGCTGACACGACACCTTCTGGCCAAAAACTCTGACATCGGAGCTGCATGCGACACCATCCAGTATGCCAAACAGCCCTGGCCACACCAGCCCTGATGACTGTCCCTGACATCGCCTATACTAAACCAATGGCGTACCCAAAGAACATTTTTCTGTTTTGTATACATTTCAAAAATAAAAACATGAAACTGAACCCTCTGGATCTTAAACTCCTAAACTCAAGTTTAAACCGATTCACAAACATGTGTTACTGATCTGTTATAAAATCATCAGGTCAATAAACAAAACAATAAACTGACAGTTTCCTCTGATCTGCTCATTATTTTACATCACACAGAGATGAAACAGTTCACAGAAAATTAACCCAAAGGGGATTTTATTATTGAAATAGAAACTTGAACACATTCATATTTAGTTAGTTGGCTTGCTCTGAAGTGCCTGACAAATAAGGATCATAGACTATAAACATAGAATATAAATGATGAAGAAGGTAGTTAGTTAAGTTATTTTACAGTCTTTTTTACAAGAGACTAACCAATTAATTTCAGAACAGGTGGAGAGTGTCAGTCAGTATTAAACTGTCCTGTTAGTTTTTCTTAGTGACCCAATAGTTAAAAACCAAATAAACAGTTTTACCTCACAGGTGGTTTAAGATAGTTGTGTAAGTGATAAAAGTGGCTTATGTGCATCCCATAAAATGGTAATTAAAAATTGATATTCTGTTGAAGCAAGAGATCTATAGAATGCTTAAGCAGTTTTTTTCCCAAGATTGCTGGGAAAGTCGCTCCTGGTGTAAGGGCACTCCAGTTTATCAAATGTGAACATTACAGCTAGAGCTACATGAACTAGAATATATTTTTGATATTTTCTCATTTGTATTTGTTTTTCAGATGCAGCAGCCAAACAGGCAGCCGTTTCCTCATCTTCAGTGGTACATCAATGTACTTCAACCTCCTGAACTTCCTGTTCTCCCTTCTTTTGATGATGTCACTGTGTCACAAAACCACCCTGATGGTGAGGAGAAAAAGACATGGATCAGGAAAGGTTGTTCTCAACAGGAGTCTGGCTTGTGGCTCCACCCTGATGGTTGGCCGGTCTGCCCCCGCACTCTCCTTCATGTTTTAGCCTGCGTTGCACACGGGCCTACACATGTAGGAAAAGGGGGGGTAAATGACATAATCTGATCGCAGTGGTTTTGCACCAGGCATTACAAATGTTGCACAAACACTGGTGAATAATTGCATGATATGTCAACAGACAAGATGAGCAGGTAATACCATCAGCCATAACCATTTGCCGCCGCCATCAGGTACTTTTGTAAATATGCAGATTGATTTTGATAAAAATACTTGCTTGTAATCACTAATATGTTTTCCAAATGGTTGGAAGCGTATCCATCAAGAAAAGAAGATGCACGAACAGCTGTAGAATGTTTGATAAAAGAGCTTATCCCGTATTTAGGGGTAACTATGTGAATAGTGATAGGGGCCCTGTTTTTGTTGCAAAAATTACTCAGTCTTGCATCAATACTGGGGATCCAGTGGTGATTGCATGTTCCCTATCACCCACAAAGCTCAGGTCAAGTGGAGAGAATGAACTCCACCATCAAAGGAAAGTTAACAAAGACTATGATGACAAAAGGGCTAAAATGGCCTGGTGCCCTTCTACTAGTGCTGTATGCTATTCGCAGCACGTCAAACTCCACAACGGGATTTAGCCCCCATGAAGTCATGATGGGCAGAGCTATGACTATTGGAGTCAGTTCACATCCAACCCCGCATCAAGTCACCCAATAATGGATGGATGATTACATGGTCATGTATGTCATGTAGAGATGTGCATCTGCTTACAACAAAATTCAAACAAACTTCTGTTATCCTTTGTTTTTAAACACAGAATAGCAAGCCCGTGGCCAGGAGAAGACCAATGTAGGGGGTCCGGGCCCCAGCATGGAGGTCTTCAGACTCCCTGTGAAGGAGAGGTTTAGGTTGGAGCTGCTGAAGGGAGTGCTTGATGCTATGGATGAGGGTGCTGAAGCTAAACAGGACATTGATGTCAGCTCACATGGTCACACAATTATTATTATCTTTGTCTTTAAAACTAATGGATGCTGATGGCATGAATGAGGGGGGAAAAGGGGGGCAGGAATGAGGACAGTGGAAAGAGAATTTAAAAAGTAAAAACTGGCCTTAAAAACATATAGTTTGGATTGTGTTTTTTATTATTACAGTAATCACAATTATAACTGTGGCTACTGTCATTCAACATTGTTTAAATATTCAAGTGCAATAATAATACTCTGCATATATGATAAATAAAACATCTTGTTTACATGACTGATGCCTGACACTGGCAGTCATATCTTGCTGATGTCTTCAGAACAGTCATTTGTGAGAGGAAGTTGAAATGTGTTTTCATGCCAGGGCCACTAGATGGCAGGAAGAGACTGCACAGTAAGCCAGAATTAGTCACTTTGACACTTGATGAAAAGCCTCCAGGAAAAGACAAACACATTAATGTGGCTTGGATGTGATGGTGGCCTGCGCGCTATGCCACACGCTTGTACCTTGAGATGCATTTACAGCTACTTTGCCTTTATTCACAGAGCTCAACGTTTGTGTGAGAAGCACATGGTTCATCATGGTTCTTGATTTTTATATTTTTATGCTTGGGCATGACAGTGATGCAGTCAGGACCAACGCGCTTGCGCCGTGGTCAGTTGGCATCACTTTGTGCTACTTTTCATGTCCAAAAGCAAGTAGATCCTCCTTAGTAACGTCCGTAGCAACCTAGATGTTACTGTGTACACGCTGTCACAGACTCAGAGCGCCAGCTGAGAGAGGAGAGATGCATCCAGTGAGGTCAAAGCTGAACAGGAATATCATTTCAATACATTTTTAGGGGCTCTTGCTAATAGACCATTCAGTTTTTTTGATTTAAGATCAGGGTTATCACAGATTTGTTGATTAAAAGCTGATTCCAGTGTAGGCCTACAAATGGATATTCAGCCTATGTAGGAAAAGTTTTGAGAGCAACAAAAAAACAGATTAGTTCAATCAAAAACCTATGCAATAGGCTATTAAAATGAACAAATAATATAATATAAAGTTCTCACGTATCACTTGTTTTTTTTGTTCTGTGACAACACTGGTTTTTGAAGCGGGTTACAATAGATAACCACACAGTCTCAGTAAATAAGTTATAGGCAGCGATATATGATAGTGATGAGGCATTTTTTTCAATTGACAATGGTAAGGTGTGCTGTATTTAAGCATTTTCTAAATGTCTAGCTGACCAATCAGATTGCTTGGTCAGAACTACTTGTTGTATAGGTTCAATTATTACCTATTTTTCTTCACCACCTGACCATGATCTTCTCTGACGACATCTCAACCGCTGACAGGAAAAGACTCGACAAACTGATCAGGAAGGCCAGCTCTGTCCTGGGTTGCCCCCTTGACTCAGTGCAGGTGGTGGTAGAGAGGAGGATGATAACAAAACTATCATCACTGTGATAGTGCGAAATACAGGGGTGGTCCGGGGGGGCTCGACCCCCCGATTAACCCATGAGACCCCCTGAAAGCCTTGAAAGCAACATTTAAAAGGGGTCTCAAGTTTTGTTAAAAAAATAAAAAATAAAATATTTTATTGTCATTAATGGTCACTAAAATGTGTTTAAGCTCACCATGTCCAGTATTCAGAATCCAAAACATTTATTCACAAATATGATTTAATTTTTGCCAAGCGGAGCCAGCCGGTCCTGTGCACGTATGCAAATAAGCCATGTGTGCCTAACAGAAGAAAGACATAATGTTGAGAAGTCATACAAAAAATGGCTAGTGAAGAAGCCCGTGAAGTTGAGGCCGAGTGCTCCAAAGACGCAGCAGGTGCTGAGGTAACGTTAGCTGCTACTGCTGCTAGTACAAGTGACTTTCCGGCTGGTTGGACAACGAAGCAGGTGGGTGAATGGAAAGACCGCAAGTTATGTAGGTCTTGTGGTTGGTTGTGGTCTTGAAGAGAGCACCCGCCGAGGTGATGTTTGGCTTGTTGTATCTAGCTCAGTTTCAGCAGCAGCAGGTTACTCATCCTCATCTCATCTCTCATTAAGTGGTGACTGAAAGCAGTGTGCAAAATACCCGTCAATATTCAGGGGTCCCCATCTCCCGATTGTTGCGCAATACAGAAATACATTTTCTCAATATGCAGTAGGCCTATAATATTACAATATTGCATGGATGCAAGCCAAGACAATCAGTCTATAGCCTAAATGGCAACTAGGGGCGCCGCCAGGGATTTTGGGCCCCATGAAAAGAAATCTAATTGGGCCCTTGTATAGGCCGGCAAAAAAAATCTCATGCTGTTTTATGTAAAACTATGCATTTTAATGATACTTTTGACCATCAGTCCCATATTTTTGAAAAGAACAACATGACAGTTACTTGGTTACTGCTCACTGTCTCACTTGTAGTTCCACATGCAGGTCTAATTTATCTCCACAACTGTAGACTCACAGGTGGTGGCGTTGGATTTGGGGTTAAAAAATACATATATGGGGCTATATGGTCGTTGCGATTTAATCTTCTGATTTCAAGAAAATATAAACATTTATCTGATTGTATTGAGAGTTGTATTGGGTGATCTACAACTATTCCTTGGTTTGCACACATGTTTTGCTATCCACATATACATGTGTATTTGTAAATAAAATGTGTATTTGTAAATATATAATTTTCCATTTGTGAAACGGAAAATTCTGCTTGTGAAGTGTGATTCATCATTTGTGGATCACCAATCGCACACACGCATCTCTTTCCTCAATGACGTATTTCTGAGACGTTCTTGTCGAGATTCACACAGATCCACAAACATATAGGTCGTGATTCACAAATGGCCAGCCCTCCTCACCACTGGGTGGCAGTGTTGTTCTATACATGTAAATATTCCTTCCACAAACACAAAGTTAGGATGTGTAACTTGTGTGTTGGTTTTTACAAATAAATGTGTATTTGTAAATATAATTTTTTCATTCGTAAAAAAAGGACATTTGCAAAAATGGAAAATTCTGCTTTTTAAGTATGATTCAGCATTTGTGGATCATTACTACAAGTGAGGAAACTTGTTCATAATCACAGAGGTTATAGAGTAGTAGGCTATCTGAAGTACACATAGAATAAATCGTTCAAAGGTCAGGCTTCATCTGTCCATTATAGTACATTTCGAGTGAAGTAGATTTAATAGACGTAATTGAAGCCAGAAAACAATCACAGTGATCTTGATTTTGGATATCGACGTTTATTTAGTTCGACAAATTCCAAACCAGGAATTGAATTACAGCGTGTTATATGTCAATCACATGAGGAAATTATTGCCTTGGTTTTTCCGTTCAGTAGGAAGTACGACGTTACGACGTACAAAAGAATAAAAGCATTTATTTTGATGTGTGGGCCATGTTGCAAAATCTTGTAGATAATAACAACACCAGAACATTGAATTAAACAATGCAATTGTTGTTAGTTTTAATTTACTTGGGTGAAAGCAAGCGCAGCGCTGTTTCTGCCTTCGCTGAATGAATGCGTGCTCCCGCGGTCAGGTAAACAGTTTCTGTCGGGGATACCTACATTGGCACGACACCAGCACCAACAGGCTCCTTAGCTTGTCATAAGCTAGCGGGCAGGCAGCAGGCTGTATTCTTTTGCCCATAGACTTGCCCTCCAAGTGGGGCGTTAAACCATTCAGCTACTTGAAAACACTGCCACCTAGTGGTGGGGAGGACGGGCCATTTGTGAATCACGAGAACGTCAAGAACGTCTTAGAAATACGTCATCGAGGAAAGAGATGTGTAGAAAAGGCCCCAAAGTTACTGTGTATTTGGTGCTGTTAGATGTGTTATCTAGTTATCATTAGAGGATTGATGTGTGAGCAGCGCCCCCTGCTGGGCTTATAGCGTAATTGACCGCACTCGGTCGCGCAGCGGTGTTTTGGCCACAGTGAGTGACGGACGTGAGGAGTAACTGTCGGGTCATCTGTTCGTGTTATGGCGACTGTCTGTGCGTGAATGAAGCATGTAAGTACGTCTGTCGGGGTTGTGAGAGTGTTGTATGTATGCTGGTGCATTGGTGAACGTTTGGGCCGTATGATGTGTGACTTTAGCACTCGCCATGCTGTAGCTTTTTATGATCGTTACGTCCGCTAGCTTATTTTACGAGCGAGTGTATTAAGTGTCACGTGATATGCCCGTGTTTATATTGATCGTTATCATCTGGTTAATCAGCGCGCTGTTGCGTAGTGTGTTATGGTAGTTATAAGAGGGTTTTATGACTGTGTTCATATTATGTTTCTCTGATAGTGCTAGTTAGCTAAGCTAATTACAGAGCTATAATTGTGTCAGTCTTTATGTTAGCTTACTGAATCTGAGCTAAGTGATTTGATTTATTGATGATTATTTACTCATTTATGTATTTGTCATTTTATGTTTAGAACCACAGAACAATCGCCTGTAAGAGGAAAATAAACAGGACACAGTCAAACACATTCAGTCTCTGAAGATTAGGCTGAAAGTGGTGTCCTGGCCGACACACCGAAGTGAACTCAGTGATACCCCCTGAATCAGCTGCATACACCTAGGGTCTCCACTACAAGATGCGTGTGTGTGATTGGTGATCCACAAATGCTGAATCATACTTCACAAGCAGAATTTTCCGTTTTCGCAAATGTCTTTTTTTCTACGAATGAAAAAAATTATATTTACAAATACACATTTATTTGTAAAAACCAACACAAAAGTTACACATCCTAACTTTGTGTTTGTGGAAGGAATATCACACTTCACAGGCACTTCACAGGCAGAATTTTCCATTTCACAAATGGAAAATTATATATTTACACATGTATTTGTAAAAACCAAAATACAAGTTACAAATTAGAAATTTGTATTTGTGGATATCAAAACACGTGTGTAAACCAAGGAATATTTGTAGATCACCCTCTGTGCGTTTACAAATATATATGAGACAAAAATAACCCCATAAAGCATTAACAGTAAGAAGTTACAAAAAAGGTTAATGGACAGTCAAAACTAAAGCTCAAGTCAACACGATAACAAAAACATTTCAGCACACTGAATAGCCTCCAGGTCACAACACTGTAACAGCTTCATGCATTCATTCCAGCAGTTTGTTTTTGATTACCTGGATTTTGGTCGAAAGTCTGTGTCTATCAAGTTCCATCAGGATCTTTTAAATGAATTCAAAAGTGTACCTGAGGTAAGTTGGATAGCTCAGGTTCAGGTCGTAGATGATCCCAAACAGTAAGGCACAAGCAGTGGCGACATCTCTGAGAAGCACCTGCACACCTTCAACTATCATGCCAACATCTTCTGGAAGTTGATCAACACCTGCACCTGGATGTTTCATCACATAGATGCCGATGACCGTCTGATCCAAATCTGTCTGGGTTACATGAGGGTTCTCACTCTAAAAACAGACAAAAGGGGACAACATAATTTAATAAAAACTCTCCCACTGAAAGCACATAACTCAAATGAAACTTGCACCATTTTAATATTCATCTTGATAACTGACTTCACCAGTAAGTGAAGTCAGTAAAATAAAAATAAATAAAAACTTTTTGGGAGAAAATGTAAAGACTCTATCAAGGGAAAAAAAATCCTCTAACAAACAACTGGTATTGGAAAGGTTCGTCAAAGTGTACAAATCATATATTCTGCGATATTTGTAGGCACAATGAAAGTGAATGTGGAGGTAAAACTCAACACCTCTTCTTCACAGAGGCATTGAATCTTGGTGAGTCAATTACAAAATTTGACACATTGATGAGAGCATATTTAGCTCTATTCAATGTTGAGTGAAAATATCACTTTAAAACAACTGATGACAGTTACTCCGTACTCCTTCACTAGCTTTTCAGGGTCTTCATTGAGATACAAAGCTAGTGCTTGGAGACTGCAAGCTCTCCTTGTTGCGATGGAGTCGTTCTGCAAAACACAACAGGAAATATACTGTATAAACAAGTCATTGACATTTAGAAGATGGAAGAATTCCAGAAAGTGATCCCTGACACAGATATTAGTTGGCCAGACAGCCTTCATGCAGAGGTCACTCACACATTCATAAAATCACAGTTAGCTAGAGGTGCACTTGCCAATTAGCAACAAAGGCAGAGCAAAGAGTGAGTGAACTGTGTTACTGTAAGGGTGGGGGTGGGGCAGATTTATTATGCAAAGTGTCGCGACCACACGCCACCCTGGAAATCACAGATTTAATGATAGGGCTCCCGTGAGTCTAGGCTACAGGGATGACACGGCGGCGCATATTTTTTTTAAAATGGAAACTGGAGCTTGGTGGGAGTCTGCTGCCATACTGCACAATGCTCGAGTTACTGGTTGCTTTCACCGACGCTCACCACCCGTAGCTCGGTCCGAGAGGTCTTCCAGGGACGTCGGCGTCCCACTTCGGAGGCGTCGGGCCCGGCCAGCTGCTCCAGCGTCCTGGTTCCGTCTACCTCCGTCCGTTGACTCCCGGTCGCGGTTTTAGTTAGTTCAGTTGTTTGTTTAGACGAGACGATAAATAAATCATAATACACTCTCTGGAGCAGGGGCGTCACTAGGTTTTAAGGACAGGGGGGGCTTAGCCCCAAGGAGATGCACAGAATGTGAGCGAACGTTTAATTTCACAAACAGCTAACAAAAACTGAGAAATTGCACGTTCTGGACAGATTTAACAGAGATACTTTACTGTGTAAATGTTTTAGGCCACCATTACATTTTTAACACAGTACAACAACAAACACAGGAACTACTGTATGTTTACAGCATTAACAACAACAAAAAAAGAAAAAAAATCCACATAGTTACAGTGCCGTATTTAACCAATGCTTCTTATTCATTAAGAGCCCACATGTATTAGCCAAAACTGTGTGCAAAAAAAAGAGCACTGTGTTCTCACAAAGAACACCATTTTAAAATAACATGGCTACAATTGGCAGTTACTTGGTGGGTGGAAGCATCAAAGAATGTCGTCTGTTTTTAAGGGTGGCAAAGGCGTCTATCACTCTATTGTGATTTAGGTGCTGAAGCTCCTCTTTTTCAATTGACATGACTGCAAGACTGTGAAGTCTTTTCTGACCCATTGTTTGACGTAGCCAGGAGTGCAGCCGACGCAGTGCACTAAAGGACCTTTCACACGAGCAGCTGCTTACAGGCACTGTTAGGGCAACTTGGATGGTTGCCTTCAGAGAGGGAAACATGTCTGAATCAAGGAGGTTGTGCACAGTCAACATATCTTTGGGTGAACATCCAGCCTCTGTTTTCCGGGCAAGAAAGTTTCTGGCCACCAGAACCTCCTCTGTTTTCAGGTCAATGCTGTAGTGTTTTGCAAGTTCATTCAAGTGTGATTCACTCAAGAAGTTCTCAGACTTAGGACTGCATGCCTGTATGCCTCTTAGTAGCCCTGCATCTACACTGCAAAATCTTTGCTCAAGCTCACCAACCATCCTATCCACACAAGGGAAAAGGAACTCTCTTTTCAATGTGTCTGAGTTGTTCAATTCAGTGCGTGCACCTGCAGTTGTCTCCAGCACAAAATCTTCCATTTTCCTCTGTTTATGCCTTGTCCTGGCACCTTGTTCAGGGATATTGTGGGTGTGGCACAGGGTTTTGGTTCTCTCATAAAGCTCTGTGGCAAATGCATCTGTGCGTTTGCCCTTAAGTGTGTCACACACTGCTTGTTTGCAGATCAAAGCTTCTGCCAGGTCTAAAGTCTCTTTCTGAAGGAGCTTGTGGAGTCCTTCGGTTACAGACAGAAGTGACTGAAACATCAGTAGTGCATAGACTGCTGAGAACTTATAGAGCTTTGCTCTGAGACCAACAGCTATAGGGGATCTAATAGCAGAAAGGCACTCCAAAATGGCAGACAATGTGTCAAGAACTGCACTGATTGACCGCAGCTGACATGCCCAGCGAGTGTTTGAAAGTTGCACAAGCTCAACTGTTGTCAATCCAAGCCTTGTCTGAGCCTCCATGAACTTGTGATGATTCACTAGGGAGGTGCTGAAGAAAGAGTAAACACACTCCAACAAGCTGAAAAGCTCCACAGCCTCTGGGATGGCCTTGCAAGTATGGCATAACACCAGGTTGAGTTCATGAGCATAACAATGCACATAGATAGCTTCAGGATGGAGCCTTCTAAAGTGTGCTTGTACACCTCCAGCGGTCCCACTCATGACAGCTGCGCCATCATATGTTTGTGCTACAACACTTAAGCTCTGCAAGACCGTTGTTTTGAATCTGCTGCTGCAGCTCATTTGCAATGGACTGGGCATCAAATGATCTCATCTCTGCAAGTGCTAGGAAACGTTCCTTCACTGCCCCACCTGACACATACCTGACACAAACAGCTAACTGCTCTGATTTGACATCTCTTGCCTCATCTGCCATGATGGCATAGATTTTGGACTTTGTCATTTCAGTTACAATGACACTTGTCACTTCCTGGGCACAACAGTCAATCATCTCATTCTGGGAGGTTGCTGAGGTATAATGAGCATTTGATGGGGGGTTATGTTTTTGAAGAAAAGGATCAAATTCCTTCAAAAGCTCCATGCACGCAAGAAAATTCCCTCTGTTTGTGCTGTCTTTTCCTTCATCATGGCCACGAAAAGGGAGTCCCTGTCTCCCTAACATAGAAGTGACTGCAACAATTCGCCTGAGATATTCTCTTCTCTCTACTATCTCACTCACATTTGCAGAAGCTATCATCTGTGCAACGTCTCCCTGTTTTCTAGTTGCCTGGTAGCTTTTCCATGCAACAACACTGTCCTTATGTGTTTGTGCAATCTCATGTTTGCCAAAGATGAGTAAAGCTTTCTTCCAGTTCTTGCAACCACTACTGACCAAACTATCATGTTTGATGTTTTTGCCGAACACTCTACATGGGAAGCAGAAAGCTGTATTCTGATTGACTGAATATTCTAACCAGTTGTGCTTTTCAAACCAGCTGTGGTGAAATGCTCGCTTCTGCGTACCAAAGCTATCTTGTGGGTAGCTCTTCAGCTTTACCTGTCTGGGCCCTGTGTCTTTGTCACCTAAATCAAACCCTGTAGTGGAGTGAGATGCTGCAGCTGCTTCATCAATTTCCCTCTCTTGGTCTGTTTGCTCTCCTTCTCTCTCTGTAATATCTTGATCTTCCTCTGCCTCTTGATCCATCTCTGGATCCCCTTGCTCTCTCTGCCTTGACCTTGCCTGTTGATCTTTCTCTCCCTCCACATCTCCTTCTGCCTGACCCTTCATGTTACATTAAACACAATGAATGCCATCATCTTCCTCCTGGACAGATCACTGTCCCACCTGGAGCAGCCTGGAAGCACTGTGAGGATCATGTTCTTTGATTTCTCCAGTGCTTTCAACACCATACAGCCTGCACTGTTGGGGGACAAGCTGGAGCTCACGGGGGTGGACCAACACCTCACGTCCTGGATCCTCGATTACCTCACCAACCGGCCACAGTATGTGAGGACTCGGGACTGCGTGTCGGACACGGTTGTCTGCAGTACAGGGGCCCTACAGGGAACAGTCCTGGCCCCTTTCCTGTTCACCCTGTACACTGCTGATTTCTCCCACCAAACACCCCACAGCCATCTACAAAAGTTCTCTGACGACTCTGCTATCGTCGGCCTCATCAGGGACGGGGATGACGGAGCCTACAGAGAACTTATTCAGGACTTTGTGGACTGGTGCCAGCGGAACCACCTCCAGCTCAACGCCGGGAAGACCAAAGAGCTGGTGGTGGATTTCCGCAGGCGCAAACAACCCTGCATTCAGGTGAACATCCTGGGAACGGACATTGAGATGGTGACGTCTTACAAGTACCTGGGAGTTCACCTGAACAACAAACTGGACTGGACTCATCACACTGCAGCAATATACAAGAAAGGTCAGAGCAGACTCCATCTGCTGAGGAAGCTCAGGTCCTTTGGAGTGCAGGGGGCACTCCTGACTTCTTTCTATGACTCTGTGGTGGCATCAGCCATTTTCTATGGTATAGTCTGCTGGAGCAGCAGCATTTCGGCAGCAGATAGGAAGAGACTTGATAAACTTATCAAGAAGGCCAGCTCCATCCTGGGATGCCCTCTTGACCCAGTGCAGGTGGTGGGAGACAGCAGGATGATGGCCAAGCTATCATCGCTGCTGGTGAAGGAGTCCCACCCCCTACAGGCCACTATCACAGCACTGGTCAGCTCCTTCAGTGACAGGCTGATACACCCCAAGTGTGTGAAGGAGAGGTATCGCAGGTCCTTCCTTCCTGCTGCTGTCAGAATCTACAACCAGCACTGCTCCCAGTAGACCTCACTGTGCACTGTGCAATAAAAAAACTCTGCACATATCCACACACTTTCTGGTTTGCACAAATTGGACAATTTTTAATATCCATATTTATTATTTATTGTTTGTAAATAAAAATACCAACTGTTTAAACTTACACTGTCCATATTATAAATAATAAATACTATGTCATATTGTAAATACCAATTTCATATTGTAGATATTATGTATATACCAGTTAAATTCTATTTCTTATGTCTTATTATATTGTTTATTTTTTACTTTTATTACTGTTTAAGTGTGATACTGTCCTTTGGCTGTTGTGACAAAGAAATTTCCCCATTTGCGGGACAAATAAAGGAATTCTGATTCTGATTCTGATTCTGATGATTTGAATTAATAACTGATCAACAAAGAGGGTAATGCCATGACTTTCACTCACAACACAATAATTGTTTACCCCCAAATATTTTGAAGTCGCACAGAATACATTTTGGGCACATATGTGACTAAAATGGTTGTAATTTCAAGCCCTGAAAAAATATTACTTAATTACATAAATTACAGTTATATTAAGGTACTCTTGAAAATATTTGGGCCAGGCTAATTTGGCTTATACATCTCTCTCTTGGCTATCTCCACTTTCCAATCATTACTCTCCTAAATAAAAGCTCAAGTTAAATAAGTCTTATATGGTGCACTTTGAATGAAATGTTTCATATTTCATATTCATATCAAGTTCCTTACAATTCCAAGACTGTCTGCATCACAAATGACTCTATCCTGTGAAATCCTTTAGACTCACCTTTCCAGTAGAGGTTTCTCCCCTCTCACTCTCTCTGCTCCTCTGTCCTGACTCCTACAGGTCAATAGGGGTGGTGAAGTAATTATTATTAATGTATTATTTATTATTATTATTATTATCATTATTATTATTTTCCACTGATGAAAATCATACGTGAATGTGCTCAGCTCTTGTTTCACTGTGTGCATCCATGCGTAAAGTGAGAAACACAGCTGATAATCCAGAAGGAAGTCACCCCATAAAATTCCAAAACTGTCTGCATCACAAATGACTCTATCCTGTGAAATCCTTTAGACTCACCTTTCCAGTAGAGGTTTCTCCCCTCTCACTCTATCTGCTCCTCTGTCCTGACTCCTACAGGTCAATAGGGGTGGTGGAGGGATTGTTATTAGTGTATTATTATTATTAAATATCCACATAATCATACGTGAATGAGCTGTTTCACGGTGTGCATCTGATAATGGAGCTGATGTTTATTGACCAAATAATTCAGAGTAAATAAATGAAATGGCAATTTAAATGAATAACAGGTAACAGGACATGTGAATAACTAAGTAATGGGTTATTAGTGGAATATGGGCTGATGGTGAGATCACGAGTTAGGTTGAAGCATTTAGCCTAAATATTACGAGAGTCATTTTAATACTAACAAATCCTAACTGAATTTCTCTTAAACTAAAAGATCAGAACCATAAGACACCAACTCATCATGTGTGAATCCAGCTGTTATGGGTGATGGAGAGCCTACTTTCTTAGCAGAGTGGCAGAGTCAGCGGCGGAGGGTTTCTCTCCGGTGGTTTGCGACTCTAGCCGGAAGTCCTGGTCCAATGGCCGGGTGTCAGCTCGTCCGGTATCAGCTGGTTGGGGACCTCAGTCCGATGTCTTAGGAAGAGTGTGGCCGGTCCAGTACCGGGCCGGTGACGATCCTGGTTCAATGCCCAGCGGGGAGTTACCGCTTGAGAGCGTGGTGGGTCAGAGCCGTTCTGGCTTGTCAAAGTCTGTCTTTCGTTGGAAACCACTTGCACGGTTTCAGACACAGCAAGTTGCTGTAGTGTTGTGATGATGATTTTAATAAAGACGTTCTTCTTCGTTGCTTCGAGTGGTGGTTCTCAGGCTCTGATTTTATAAACTAAATTTAACTTCTTGGATAAAATAACGGAGGATGATACGTTGATCAGGCAGATCTTCCGTTGTTACTTAATACAAGATAATCTAAATTAAGTTCACTTCCTCTAAATCAGGTTACGATACTTAACTGTATAATAAAATTAAAACAGAACTTCGTTCTGGTACAAACTTAATAAAAAGAAGCTAATCAATACTGCGAAAAATATAAAAATGAGAAAAATCAATGCGTGAGCACTTCTGCTGATATCGCTGTCTTGAAGCGTGTTAAAGTAAAAGTAAAGAAAAATCAAAGATGAGAGTTTCAAAATTAAGAGTGAGACTAAGAATAACTAAGGACTTAAAAGAATGAAAAACAACTGAAAACAACTCGAAAACTCTGAGGAGAGAAGTGAGGTCTCTCTGTTTTGTTGTCTCCAAAAGGCGGGCGGGCCTGGGGGCAGGACTGCCAGCTTTTTGTCTCCAAGTAGATAGTGGTGAGTGTGAAGATTCATAGGAACTCACTAAAACTAAACTATAGTTTTAAACGTTTCAAAACCGTGCTTCACCTTTCACAGAATCTCACCATTGCTCAATAGATGGACCTTGTCTATCATGAAAAAGGATTATGTCATGATTAAAGATCACTGAACAATTAAAGGAAATTAAAACTGGATCAAAATAAAAACACACTGGAATATACCGTAGAACTAGTAGAATCACTTATACTTATTCCTCCTGGTTCTAGCTTAATACTTGTTTAAACAAAACATATCAGAAACATTTACTGGTTATCAAGGAACTTATTACACCAAAGATCTCCTGAAGGTCTGTTCCAATCGTACCAGGGCTTATCATCAGGAGGTGCTGTGGTTTTCACACAGGACACATTAAACATTAAATCTTGATTTCAGTCAAATTTCATCACAGTGACACGGGGAAAAGTTCAGTGTTATCAACTTCTTTAGCTGTTTCTTAATCTGTTAAAATTAAGAGCATAAGTTCCTGGTTTAATGATAATTTAGAACTTGCTTAAAATCTGGATGAGTGCAGAAACCATTAGAGGTTGGAATGTATGATAAGAGATAGTCGTAAACCATTTGGGCAGGAGGGCTAGGAAAACAGAGGAGAGGCCCAGAGTGCTTTTACTCTGGAGGGTGTACTTGATAATCCTTGTCACAAGAAGACAAGAAGACACCGAACATCAGAGTCGTTACCTAATTTCCAATTGCAAAGAAATAAGTTATAACATATGGTTATGACAGTTCTTCTGTTCCTCTTCATCCCTGAAGAGAGATTCATTTGATGATGAACTCGACCGACCTGAGAGAGAAAGGAGTGTTCATCTTGAGTGGGGGAAGAGGGCAAAAAGGGTTATTCAAGCTGTAAATAAAGAAGAGGGTTTTTTCCTGTGATGCGTCAATCTGACGGTTTCATTGGAAGCAAAACAAGTCAGGTGAAGAGGTGAGAGACTTCATGGCATCTCTTTCCTGAAAACAGTCAACTTGCAGATGAGAGGAGTAATTAATGCAAGAGCAGAACCTCAATGGAATGTAGAGGCGATGGACATGTGTTCCTACATACAGCTTTAAGACACTGTTTATCTACTTTATTATAGACACTATTTGTGCTGGAATTTATGGACAGTGACATTTGTTTGATTGATTCTTATTAGACTAATTTAACATGTATTTTTGTTCACAATGTACAATTATCAGGGAAAAAATAGGGTGCGCACGACGCAGCGATAGTGAGTTACATTTTTTCATATTTTACCTATCAACATCACTAGAAATGCCTAATTTCCGTGAATTATCACAAAAAAATCGTTGATAAACCATAAACTAAGACGTTTACTTTCTACTGCTTTTAACACTTGATGCATGTGTAACCCTGGTTTCTGGATGGGTAGCGTGCCAGGGCCGTGGGTATTGCAGGTTACAAGGGGCTAAATACTTCTCAAATGAAAAGGGCAGTGGGAGGGCGAAAAGGCAAGGCCCCTGACAAGGCCGTGAGGCGAGGGGCTGGTGCTGTGCCCACCTCAGCAGGTACAGTAGGTGCCTGTCTGACAGGAGAGGTAGCTGGAAAAGTCCCTTTGTAGGTTTTCAGTCTGTTATGATGAACAATCCATTCTCGTGAGCCTATGCTCCTTGGATCCTTGATCTCATATGTAACACCTGGGTAACCACCATTGTTCATGCGCCGCAGGACCACATAGGGGCCCTTCCATCTGGGAGCCAGCTTATTCATCTTTCGTGCAGGATCATCCAGGAGAACTAAATCACCTGGATGATGAGGGTGGAACACAACCTATTTGTCATACTGGGTCTTTTGACGCTGCTTGTTTGTAGCAGAGTTGTGAGCTGCTTCTCTGAAAGCACATGACAAGCATGTAGCAAGGTGTGTTGCATAAGCTGCTGGTGTACCAGGGGTAGAAGAGGTTACAGTGGGACAACAGTTCAGCATAACATCAAGTGGCAAGTTAGGTTCTCTACCATTAACCAAGAAGAAAGGAGAAAACCCAGTGCTTGAATGAACACTTGAATTGTAGGCGAGCTCAGCCTGTGGCAAATACTGGTCCCATTCACCACTACTTTCAACAATGTACTGATCAAGCTGATCTTTCAGTGTCCGGTTCAGTCTCTCAACCATGCCATCTGACTGGGCGTGGTATGGTGATGTGCGGGTCTTGTTAATGCCAAGGAAACCACAGAGATGCTTGACGAGGTCTGACTCAAACTGTCTCCCTTGGTCAGTGTGAATTGACTCTGGCACCCCATGATGACTGATGTACTCCTCAGAAATACACTTTGCCACTGTAGTAGCACGTTGATCCTTCAATGGGAAGAGGTTGACATACCTGGTAAAATAGTCCATAACTACAAGAACATATCTGTTGCCAGCTGATGTAACAGGAAGTTCAGTGATGTCTACGGCCACTTTCTGAAATGGCCTCTCAGCTTGGATAGGCTGCAGGGGAGCTCTTTCATGTGGAGTGGGGCAGGTCCGTGTCTGACATGGCAAACACTCAGCACAAAACTTATGGATATCACGGGTCATATATGGCCAATAACAGATACGTCTAGCTCTTTGAAGTGTGCGCTCTGCACTCAGATGACCACTGAAGTGATTACCATGTAAACATGTCAATGCTGTGGAGATGAGAACTGTGGGTAAAACAACCTGGAAGTTAACAGGTGTGTTTGGGTTTGCTTTGACCTTTCTACACAAGATTCCCTGTCGAATTAGCAACTTGGGAAATTCATGCCAAAGTTTTCTCAGTGTGGGGGAGGAGTGTTTTAAACGGCCAAATAGGGGGTCTGTGCTTTTTATCATGTAGCCATGCAATGACCTCCCTGAGACATTCATCTTCATTTTGCTGTTGCTGCAGTTTATCTAGGTCAACCGAAAAGTGTGTGGCTAAGTTCTGGCAAAATTGTGACAGTTCTGTCATTTGTGTCTCTGCTAAGCAATGCTGTGGTTTCTGTGGTGGTGATGGAAGAGGTAACACACTGGACAGCTTTGTTGTGAACCTCAGTGGTCGGACGCCTGGACATGGCGTCTGCGTTAGCGTGCTGTACACATCCAGCTCAAAGATCCATCGACTGCGTCTCCCAGTAGGGTCACTGTCCACTGGGGTCTTCTTCAGACTCAGGAGGGGCTTATGATCTGTAATCACAGTGAATGTGCTGCCAGAGAGAAAGTGTTTAAAATGTCTCACAGACCAAACAACTGCCCAGAACTCAAGGTCAAATGTAGACCATTTCCTTTCAGAGGGACTGAGTGTGTGGCTTGCATAGGCAATAACACGTTCTTTATCATCTTGACGTTGAGACAACACAGAGCCAATGCTGCCCTGTGAAGCGTCAGTGTACAGGAGAAAAGGTTGTGTGAAAATGGGATGTGCCACGATAGGTGGATGAGTGAGAGCATGTTTCAGGGATTGAAAAGCATCCTCACATTCAACAGTCCATTTGAAGATTGCTCCTTTGTGTGTGAGAGTGTGCAATGGAGCTGCAATGATAGAAAAGTGTTTGATGAACCTACGGTAGTAAGAGCACAGTCCAATGAATGCTCTCACCTCTGTAGCTGTCCTGGGCGTAGGCCATCTCCGAACCTTCTCAAGGTTCCTTGCATATGGTTGCAGTCCCTGATTGGAGACAACATGTCCGAGAAAGGTGACTTGTGTTTGTGCAAACTGGCACTTCTTGGCTGCAAAAGAGCGACTGAAAACAAGGACATCATCCAGATAAATCAAACACTCTTTCCAGTGCAGGCCGTGAAGCACCAGCTCCATTAGTCTCTGAAATGTTGGTGGAGCATTGGTTAGGCCCATAGGCATAACCTTGAACTGGTACAGTCCACTGCCAGTGTTGAAAGCTGTTTTCTCCTTGTCTTGTGCTTCAAGCTCTACCTGCCAATATCCACTACATAAGTCCATGGTGCTGAACCAGCAAGCACCGGAAAGGCTGTCAAGAGCATCTGCAGGTCGTGGTAGGGGATATGAGTCCTTAATGGTGACTGCATTTACCTTTCTATAATCAATACAGAACCTGTAACTACCATCTTTCTTTCTGACGAGCACAACAGGGGAAGACCAGGGGCTACAACTTTCTTCAATGATGTTCTGTGAAAGGAGCTGCTGAACTTGCCTGTCTATCTCTGCTCTTATGTTGGGTGAGGTTCTGTATGCTCTCTGTTTAATGGGTGGAGCATCTCCTGTCCTGATACTGTGTCTAACTATCTTTGTGTGTCCATAGTCATGATCATGAGCACTGAAAACATCACTGTATGACAACAATAAAGACTGAAGCTTGTGTCGTTGTTCATCAGTAATTTCTGCCTGACCGAGATCAACATCCGGTAACAACTGTTGAAAAGATGGTTCTGTCCTAGCTGTAACTGTGGATACACTAGGTTCCTCAACATGGATGTCAACCTCGTTGTCTTCATCAAGTGCATGGAAATCACCTAATCTGGTGTCAGATGGAATGTGGAGCTCAGTATTAGTGGGGTTCATTACTCTAACATAAATCAACCCTGCCTGTACATGAGCTAGCGTCCTTGCTGCTAACAGGCCCTGGTAGCTTGGTGGACCTGGCTCTAGGATACCTGTGTAGTCTGTGTCAAGATCAGTTACACCAATAGTGGGCTGAACCTTAGCTAAAACAGTCATCTGTGACATAGCAGGAACAACTACGGGTGATAGAGTGACAGCATGGCAGCTCAAAGGAGCCACATCAGTAGCACGCAGGAGAGGAACAGTGGTATTGCTGCCCACTTTCAAATTACCTTCCCCCACGTTCAATACTGCATGGTGTGAAAGCAAAAAGTCCCAACCTAGGATTACTGGCTGTGTTATGTTCCTGACCACTTGGACTATGTGGGTGAACATCTCATTACCTAGCCTGATGGTTATAGGAAGTGTGCCTAAGTTATCTAAATAGTCACCAGTCACTGCCCTAGGTAAAAGCTCAGAGCGTTGCATGGGTTTAGTTCTCAAAGAGGGGACTGACATCCTAAAGGCCTCACTAATCAGTGAAATGTCCGACCCTGAGTCTGAGAAAACTTTAGTGGCAATGTTCTCTATAATAGAAATCACATAGCGTGTGGGGGCTTTACAAGGGAGAGGTGACTTTGGTTGTTGGGCCTCACGTTTGGTAGCAGCAGACACTTGGCCCTCAGCACCTGCTACCATTCTTTTCCCTGATGGGGGTCTTCTTCAGTGAAGCTGACATGATAGTCCCTTTCTCCTTGCTGCTGATGCCTCTGCCTGGCAGAGAGAGGAGAGTGTGAATCATACCTGGATCTGTCAGAGTCATTGGAGGTGTATCTGTGAGCGTCACCATGATGTGGGTCTCATGGACTGGGACGATGAGTAGCGCCTGTCTGGGCTGCCCCACCTGAAGCGATCCTGCTGGTAAGCAGAATGATGATCATATCGGTGAGGTGAAGAAAATGGAGGAGTAGGTGAGTATCGTCTGTCACGGTGAGTAGAGGGATATCTGGGGCGATGATCACTGCTGGACCGGCTGAGCCTGTGATGGTCATGATCACTGTGGGACCAGCTGGATCTGTGATGTCGTGCAGGAGAATATCCGCCACGGTCAGGTGACGCAGATGGGGAGCGACGATATCTTTCTCTGCCACGCCGATACCTCTGTTCATCGTGTTGGTCATATTTTTGGGTGGAAGCTGCAACATGTGGAGTGCAGTGTTGCGCTGCGAGGTCAGGATTACGTCCCAGCTGAGAAACTTCCAGCCGGAGAGCATGAAGATCATTAGAAAGCTGTTTAACTGCCTCAAAAAGTCCAGAAGATGGGTCTGATTGAGATTTCTTTTGTCTGGTTGACACCATAGCTGCAAACAGTTCCTCTTGTGGAGCAGGAATAGCAGAAGGCGTGAGTGCAGGTGCAATGACAGGTGGAGGAAGAAGTTTCAATGCCTCTTGTGCACGTTCCCATTTACATGCAACAGCTAAAGCATCCTCAAGAGTAGCTGCACCATGCTCGTGACATTTGGGCTGAAGAATGGGGTCCAGGCCAGAAATGAATCTTCTGAAGCGCTTCATGGCAATAGCTGGTTTGCCATATTCTGGGAAAGCTTCAATTACTAGTCTAGTAATTTCTGCAGCATAAACTTCTAAGGGATCTTTAGGCAGGCGTTTTCTGGCATTTACAAATGTCTGAAAATGCAGCAAGAATTGTTTTCTTCCAAAAACTTCATTCAGCTTAGCTGCACATTTCTCATAGTCCTGTTGCACATCTGGTGATAAAGACAGCCAGTATGCCAGTGCATCTCCGCTTAGGTGAGTGGGAAGTATCGTAGCGATATCTAGCTGCTGTCCCTCTGCACATGCTTTAACTGCTAGTTCCAGTCTCGTTTTCCACAGAGAAAAACTTTCTTTGTCCTTACCATCGCCGTGAAAATATGGCGGCAACTCCACTCTGTAGTGAAGAACCGTCTTTGTCGTGTCTCTCTGGGTTGTGCAGCTTGCACCGTCATTGTCGGAGTGAGAGTCGTTGTCCTCAACGATGTCCTCAGCGCCATCCGCAACCGACTGCAGCGACATGATTCCCAAACTGTCCAACTTAAAACAACCAGGTGAAAAAAAACTCCAGCCCGCATTAGCACTGTAGCACTGTCCACAAAACCGTCTCGTCGAGATGAATGTGAAAAAACACACTTGCAGAGTGCTGCGCTGGCGGCCTGTAGTCCGGTAGATCCCACACGGCGTTAGCTAGTTGACTGCCTCGGCTAATTCACGGAAGAGAAAAAAAACCCACCGCTGCTACCAGTTTGTAACCCTGGTTTCTGGATGGGTAGCGTGCCAGGGCCGTGGGTATTGCTGGTACAAGGGGCTAAATACTTCTCAAATGAAAAGGGCACCGTTACGGCAGAACAGGAAGACTTTATTCTTCTCTTCACTTACAGGTCAGGTTCAACGACAAGGCAACGTACACTCGGGCGAGCTAGCTCTCTCTTGTGCATCTGTATAATCTGTCCCCACCAAAACAAGGTCACACGGAACCAACATCATACAACACATACTTTCTCTCTCTTGAAAACATCTCTAAAGGGAAACACAGAGTGATAATAAAATATTATAGACCAACTTAAATAATTAATTAAATTAATAATACTTCATAATTTAACCCAAAATAAAACCAATGACATCCTGTTATATAATAACAATAATTCTAAGGGTAACAACCTAAAGTTTATAATTAAAATAATAAACACATAATAATCTACACGGTTACACATGCACTGATCGCTAAGCTAGTTAAAACTGCTAGCGAGCTAGCTTTATAAGCCACCTTCAATAAACATTTATATTCTAATATGCGGTGTAGTTAGAAAAGTTCACAACGGCATCGAGTTGACACAGTACTGTCATATAAACTATACATTTGGCTTTGTTTCTTACCTTCTTCGTGTAGGTCAAACTCTCTATGGAGACAGATATGTCGAGTCTTTCAGTGGCTGTAGGCAGTGTAACGTGTGGGGGAAGGGGAGGTCAAACACAGGGCAGTGGCACGTTCATGTGCAATCGGTAAACTTGTTGATGGGTAAAGCTTGAATTCGGATGATGCTTAAATAACAAAGATTATTACAAAAAAAGTTATGAGTGGGTTAGCATTTGTAAATTCCAAGGTAGATTAAAATAATGTATAATCTATTGTGTTACAATAAAATGGAATAGGCCTTTATCTGCTATTCAGCAACTTGAAAATGACAGTACCATGAAAACCTAAATGATGACCAGATTCTGGAATGCAAGTAAAAATATCGATGCTTTTGATATTTTGCTTAACCCTCATGTTGTGTTCATTTCATGTTAAACAATTTAGTGTTCCTGGTCAAAAATGACCGTCCATTAAGACTCATCATAAAAACTGTAATAATACATATATTATTACTTCTTGTTGTGCTAGATTTTTTTATCAACTTAAGTTCTTGTGAACATTACAAGTTTTGAACTTCTGTTTGTTATTTATGGCCTGTATGCCTCATTGATCTGAGCTTGAACATCTTGAATTCGAGTTCTAAAAAACATAATTTCTGGATTATTTTGACAAAGAAAAAATCAGATGAAACATAGTATACTGTTTATCACAGACAACTCTGGGTCAAAGTTACCAAGGACATTTGTTTTGAAACCATTTAAAATTGTTATACAGTCACATAAAGTAACACCTGTTGTGTTCTGGTCAAAAGTGACCGGATCAGATGTGTTTACCTGATAACAGAAAAAAACTGAAAACTGAGAACAAAATCAGGCTTCTAAACTTGATGGAGTGGGTTAACTCAAACTTCAGTGGTGTTTTTGCATTGCATTTATGGCACGTTATGCTTGTTTTCACATCCCTTGGCGCACACAGGCTGCACCCCTTCCTTTTCTGCATCCCATAAACTGCTGGTAGATTCATTTCTGGATCTGTACACACCAGTCAAAATCAAAAGACCCATGTATGCTTTGATGTCTGTCTGGGTTACCTCCTTCCAATTGTCTTTTCTGAATCTGTTTCCCCTCCAAGTTGGTCATGTTTGGCACTATGGTTTTGATGGACTCAGTCAGGAATAGTTCAAAGCAGGATTTGATATCATCAATCCGGGATACAGCATATTTTGTAGGTCCTGGTGTCATCCTGATGACATTTTCAGCTGAAAGCCTACCTTGATTCTCAGGTGGGGATGAAGACCAGGATAAGTTCCCATTCTTTGACTTGAATGTGACAGCAGCCTCAGCATGGCCATCCTCTTCATCACCGGATTCCTCCCCATCAGTTATTTCTTGGTCTGGATTATATTCCGTGTCATCTTCAGCTTCTGACACTTCCTCCTCTAATCCATCCTCACTGCCAGTTTCCTGGCCTCTCTCCTCCTCACCAGTGTGGTGATCAAATATATAATCAAGAGCCTCACTTATGGTATATCGATCTGCCATGGTGCTGCCACACAATGAACTGCGAGCAAGGCCTCAAAAAAGCGTTATATACCAAAGCTACTAGAGAAGTTCAATATTATTGAAACTATGTTGCAACTGTCTGTGAGAACTGCCAACAGGTGTTGTTCCCGTGGGAGAGAGACTCTACTGGGCAAAGGTTCCCGTAGTGGTTGTCAGGGAACCCAAGGTGTGTGTGTGTGTGCGTGTGTCCATCTGACAAAAGAGGATGTACCTGAGCTCATCATTTTACACTTATTGTAGTCTCCCCCATTCATTTCTAATGACAACGTGTACGACAAGAGTGTACAAAAGTTGAATAAAACACACAAAATTGTAAGCAAATTAACCCTCCTGTGGTGTTCGGGTCAAATCTGACCGATTTACAACTTCATAATATCATAAAAATTTTATTTTTCCTCTGATTGCCTCAAGGCCTTATGATATCCTCCACACTAGGCATTTGGACATACAAAGTTGATTAGACCACTCAAAATTCAATAAAAATGGTGATCAACAATTTTATAACACCTGTGGTGTTCCCGGTCAAAAATGACTGGCACAGGAAATGAAAGGGTAAATACTAGATTATGTTCATCCAATAGATGGAAAACATCCCCATGCACACACACACACACTCTGTGTGTGTGTGTGTGTGTGTGTGTGTGTGTGTGAGTGTGAGAGAGATGACTATTCATGTTGATTTTCTGATGTTCTGTGAATTTGGTCTCTGGTTTGATTGTTATTATAATTTTCAGTGTCTATTCTTTGGATATTCACTGCAGTTATTCATGTTCACCACTAGTTGGATACATTATTTACAGCAGTAAAAGGTGTTAAATACAATTTGATGATGATGTTATGGTTTGTACCGAATCTGGACCCAAAAGCACGACTCAAACTACAGGTTTCAGCAGAAAATAACAAGTCTTTTAATGATCTCACGTGAAACACGAGTGCAAGGGGGAGGAGTGGTGAGTGTAGTCCCAGGATCCAATAGTGGTTCGTGAAATCTCCAGTGAAGGTGAGTGAAAGTCAGGGTGGTGGGGCGACGGCAGGAGGGCACAGAGTACTGGTGGAGACAGGTTTTAACTGGGAAACATGGAAGGTAGGGTGAATCTTCAAAGACGCAGGGAGCCTGAGGCGAACAGCAGAGGGATTAACAATGGTCTCCACTTCAAATGGACCAATGAATCTGGGAGAGAGTTTCTTTGAAGCCACACTAAGGGGAATGTCCTTAGCATTTAACCAAACATTTTGTCCCGGTTTGTACTCTGGGGCAGGAGTACGCCACCGGTCAGCCAACCTTCGGTTCTGGTCCTGGGTGCGGAGGAGAGCTGCTCTGGACTCCCTCCAGATTCTGCGGATCCTGCGAAGGTTGAGACCAGCAGGTGGCCGATGGGTCGCCTTCCCTCGGGCACACACAGTACAGGCCTTGACATACTCACGGGTGTCCGATGATATAGTTGGCCACCAGAAGTGGCGTTGTAGCAGAGTCAAGGTGCGGAAAGTACTGGGATGGCAGGCGAACCGGGATGTGTGACCCCACTGGAGGACCTGAGGGCGGACAGAGACAGGCACAAACATACGACCCTGGGGACCACCACCAGGATCTGGGTTAGAGCGAAGTGCTGTCCTTACCAAGGACGCAATCTCCCAAGTCAGGGAGCCGATAAGACAGGATGAAGGGAGGATAGTGTCTGGCTCAGGTGGCCTGTCCCTGTCATCGTGAAACTGTCTGGATAACGCATCAGGTTTAACATTCTTGCTCCCTGGCCGGTAAGTAAGGTTAAACTTGAATCGGCCAAAGAACAAAGCCCACCGGGCTTGGCGAGAATTTAACCGTTTAGCACTTTCAATGTAAGCCAAATTCTTATGATCTGTCCATACCGTGAAAGGTGAGTCCGCCCCCTCCAGCCAGTGTCTCCACTCCTCGAGTGGCAACTTCACAGCAAGCAGTTCCCGGTTACCCACGTTGTAGTTTCTCTCTGCAGGTGACAGTTTCTTGGAAAAGAATGCACAGGGATGTAGCTTGTTGTCACCTGCAGCTCTTTGAGACAGCACTGCGCCAACACCCGCGTCAGATGCGTCGACCTCGACCACGAACTGGCGGGCAGGGTCTGTTTGAACCAGGACGGCGGCCGAGGAGAAGCGTTTCTTCAGGTCCCTGAAAGCCTCCTCAGCCGCAGGAGACCAGACAAATGACACTGAGGGAGATGCGAGTTGGGTTAACAGGGCCACTACCTGACTGTAGTTTCTGATGAAACGCCTGTAGAAATTTGCGAAGCCCAGGAACCGCTAGAGCTGTCTGCGTGACTCGGGTTGAGGCCAGCTTGCCACCGCTTGGACCTTAGCAGGATCGGTCCTCACCCTCCCGCTCTCCAGAATGTATCCCAGGAAGAAAACAGAAGTGACATGAAACTCACATTTCTCTCCTTTAACAATTTATTCTCCCACAACCTATGCAGAACCTGTCGCACATGCACAATGAGCTCCTCGAGGTTGTGGGAGAAAATCAAAATGTCGTCAAGATATACGAACACTGAATGGTTTAGGAAGTCTCTTAGTACATCGTTAACCATAGCCTGGAAGATGGCCGGTGCATTTGTTAATCCAAACGGCATAACAAGGTACTCAAAGTGTCCCAGGGGTATGTTGAATGCTGTTTTCCACTCATCTCCTTCCCTTATACGCACCAGGTAGTAGGCACTACGCAGGTCCAGCTTGGTGAAAATTGTAGCGCCATGGAGGGGTTCAAAAGCAGAGTTAATGAGGGGTAATGGATATTTATTTTTAACTGTGATATTGTTCAAACCCCGAAAGTCAATGCAGGGTCTCAGGGTCCCATCTTTCTTGCCCACAAAAAAGAACCCGGCACCAAGAGGAGAAGAGGAGGGGCGTATGATACCTGAGTTCAGGGAGTCCGTTATGTAGGTTTCCATGCTTTTCGTTCTGGAGCGGAGAGGTTGTAGAGCCTGCTGGTGGGAAGCGGGGCTCCAGGCAGTAGTTCAATGGCGCAGTCGTAAGGTCTGTGAGGTGGTAAAGATTGGGCCCTCTGCTTGCTGAACACCTCAGCTAGGTCGTGATACACAGGTGGTACAGAGGAGATATCAGGAGGCTCTGGTGAGGCAACACTGGGTTTATTTGAACATGGGGAAAGAGCAGACTTGAGACAAGAGGAATGACAGAAAGAACTCCAACTAGTGATTCTGCCGGCTGCCCAGTCGATTATGTTTCTGGAGCCAGGGTAACCCGAGTACTAGAGGGGCGTGAGATGATGACATGACATGAAAGGCTAGCTGTTCACGGTGATTACCAGCTAGTAACAGTGATAGTGTCTCAGTTTGATGTGTGATGTGAGCCAATAAATGACCATTTAACGCATTGACCACAAGGGGTGTATCAATGGTGAAGGATTTAATCTGGGATTGTTCAACAAACTGGGAATCTAGCAGGTTGGAGTCAGAGCCCGAATCATCTAGGGCCTCTATTCTTAAACTTTTACCATTTAGCAAAATAACAGCATCTATGTTGATGCGTTTACGGGGTAACATGGGAACCACAGTGCTACTCACCAGAACCCCGACTGCGACTGGTGAGGCCTTGGGTTTAACCGTTGTGGGCAGGTGGCGAGTTGATGTCCAGGTTCTCCGCAGTAGATACACAGTCCTTCCTTGAAGTGCCGACTGCGCTCTGCTGGTGTTAACCGGTTCCGACCCAACTGCATGGGTTCCTCTTGTCTTGGGGAAGCAACAGGCTGGTTATTGTTCGCCGTCTGGGTATCAGATGGCCCATGAGGAGCAGTAGGTGAAGCAGCAGTACCAGGGGAATATACTACTTGTCTATCTCTACTTTTATGGCTAATGCAATTAGCTCCTGCAATGTGTCAGTCTCTGCCCTACCCACTAAACAGTCTTTCACAGCTTCGTTCAGACCTTTCAGAAAAATACTCTGAAGTGCTCTGTCGTCCCAACCCAGTTCAACTGCTAGGGTACAGAACTCTACTGAGTAATTAGCTGCACTTAAGGAACCCTGGCGCAAGCTCAGCAGTCGGTTGCTAGCGTCATGGCTGGTATTGGGATGGTCAAAAACAGAAGTCATTTCATTGGAAAATAGCTCAAAAGTGGCACTGGCAGTGAGTGGATTATGCCAAAAAGCCGTCCCCCAGGCCCTAGCCCTCCCCGTGAGCAAACCCAACACATAAGCTATCTTAGCTCGGTCAGTACTATAGGTCAGTGGTTGTAATTCAAAAACTAGAGAGCACTGGAAAAGGAAAGACTTACAGTCACCTAAGTTACCGTCGTAACGTTCAGGGGCTGGAACGAACGGCTTACGGGGATGGAAGGCGCTCACTGGTACTGCTGGGGGGAGATTAGGCACAGGTGGGGTTTCAGCAGAAAATAACAAGTCTTTTAATGATCTCACGTGAAACACGAGTGCAAGGGGGAGGAGTGGTGAGTGTAGTCCCAGGATCCAATAGTGGTTCGTGAAAATCTCCAGTGAAGGTGAGTGAAAGTCTCAACGTGGCGTCTCACACTGAGGAGGGAACAGGTGAGCAGGCTGCAGGCAGGCAGGTCCACAGGCAGGCAGGTAGGCAGGAGCAAACGGTGGAACAGTCTAAGGCAAGAAGGAAAAACACAGCAGAATTAGCTACACTGGCTAATCACAGGACAAAGGGCAAAAAACACGGTGGAGTCAGGAAGCACACAACCAGGAGTACAGATGAAACAATCTGGCGACGAGCAGGAGTGAATCCAGAGTCTTTATAGCAGGGCTGATTGCTGGAGTGGCTGCACCTGGCGCTGCCTGTGGAGGGAGACCACGCCCACAAGCACACACACACAGAACAGACAGGGGGACAGGGAATGACAACACACACATGAAGGGAGAAGATAGGGCTGCCATGAGGATCATGACAGATTATGTTTGAATGATGTTTTTTGTGTTAATGTAAGAGCACACTGTAAGAAAAGTCCGTAAATATACGGCACAATGTACCGTGTTAATGTGAAGGAATTTTCCTTAATATTTTTTTACAGGCGTTTTAACCGTATTTTTTAAGGACGCATTGCATTGTGGGAGCATGAAGCAGCGTTACGTGCTAACGTCTGAAAGAAGAAGTGGTCAGCGGAGGGCATCAAGTTTCAAGTTTCATCTGCGGAGTTGGGGAAACCTTTATTGCACTTCTGTGGTACAAATTATATTTTCTTTAACTAAAATCATATAGTATATATATGTCTGTATAGTTTTAATCAGAAAGAGTTGTCCAGTCTGTCTGAACCTGTCTTTAACGTTACCGTTAACATTGACGTATAAGCCACACAATGCTAACTTAGACATTAGCCTGTAACGTTAAGAGTTGGGTCTGCCACAGTAGCTAACCAGCTAACACCAGTAAGCGAGAGAACGGGCTAAAGTTACCATAGCCCCAGCCTCAGTCGATCCACCTATTCGGTCATGATACAGAAATGATAACTTAACGTTAGCCATTAGCCGTCTGTTTTGGCTTGCTAAAGTTGGGCCTGCTAAAGATAGTTAACTGGCTGACGCCAGTTAACGAGTGCCATCATGTTGGCTTGTAATGTCTGTGAATTTAAATGCGTCTCATTGACAGAATACCTGAAGCACTGCAGATCACACAGACATCTTAACAACGTACTTTTATCATGTGGCCATAAAGATTGTGGAAGAAGGTTTTCCTCATTCAACTGCCTTGCTGTTCACATGTCACGAACACACCCAGACACAGGGATCAGACAAACTTGGAACCGGAGTGTGTCTGTGCAGTTGAAGTGTTTGTTAAATTTTTGCAGCAGAGAATATGCAGATGTTTAACGGCTGGTGTCTCACTTGAGTGACCACATACAAGAGGGTCTGACTGTAACTTGTCCCTTTGATGGATGTTCTAAGACATTTAATGTAAAGACATCCTTTTCATCTCATCTGTCCAGATATCACAGAGGGTGGAGTGTCACCCAGATAGCACCTGTTCATCTGTGTGAAGCTGCAGAACAGCATTTTCCAGGTGAGAGGGCACATGTTGCAGAGAATGAGGGAAGTGATGTGAGTAATGTAGACCAAAGTAAGGGATGAGATGAAAACTCTTCAGGATATTCAACAGGAGTATACAATGGATGTGCTAGCTCAAGAACTTGAACAGTATGGTGTTCCAACAGAAACATTAACATGTCTGGGGAAGAGTGTATATGAGCGGAGCCCTATGCATGAGGCCTTACATGCAAGTGGTCCTTTAACTACACACCGTCGAAGGCTGCAGTATTACAAGTCGCACTTTAACTATGTTCAGCCTGTTGAAGTCACACTTGGCTACGATGATAGAGGGCAGAGGAGACACTATCATTACATTCCATTACTGGATAGCCTCAGAGCAATGCTGAAAAAGGGAAGAGAAACTCAGCAGAGTTTTAACCCTATTCATGTTGAAGATAGTACACTTTGTGACTTCACTGATGGGCATGCCATTAGATCTAATGCAATGTTTGCCACAGACCCAGATTCTTTAAAGGTGATGATTTTTCAAGACGCTTTCGAGGTGGCTAATCCTCTTGGATCTGCCAAGCAAAGCACAAAGTTTTAGCTGTGTACTCCACTCTTGGAAATTTCTATCCTCACATCAGATCAACTGTTGATCAAATCCAGTTGGTACTGCTCTGTACAGAGAAAGACTGTAAATATTTTGGAGTGGATAAAGTTTTCAGTGAGCTTGTGTCAGACTTGTGTGAGCTGGAGGAAAAGGGCATATCTTTTGAGGAGAAGATATACAGAGGTACTGTTGCATGCATAATGGGAGATAATCTGGGCTCCCACATGATTGGTGGGTTTACAGAAAATTTCAGTTTTGCTCAGTATTTCTGTAGATACTGTCTAGTCACAAAAGATGTGTTTCTGTCTAACCCTCTCACAGTTTTCACTCATAGAGATCCTGCTGATTATAATGAGTCTGTGCAGTTTTTGGAGAGTCACCCTGAAGTGACCATGCATCGGGGCATTAAAGGCAACAGTGTTTTCAACAAACTCTCACATTTCCACGTGTGCCAGCCTGGACTGCCGCCCTGTTTAGCACATGACTTGTTCGAGGGTGTTGTGGACTATGACCTGGCAATGCGTTTGCAGTGCTTAATTAAAGAAGAGAAGTGGTTCAGTTACTAGTCACTAAATGACAGACTCAAATGATTTCCAGATGAAAGCAGCAACAAGCCAAATGCTATTCCACACAAAGGAAAAAAGCTTGGAGGCCATGCAGCCCAAAACAGGTGGCTATTGCGGTTCCTGCCTATTTTGGTACATGACAGAATTAAAGATGCTGACAATGCTGTCTGGCAGCTGGTACTTCTTCTGAGGGAGTTAGTTGAATTTGTCTGTGCACCTAGCCTCTCAGAGTCTCAGATTGCTTACATGAAGGTACTGACTGAAGAGTATGTGGAAATGAGGCAAGAGTTATTCCCACATTCAAATCTGAGACCAAAACACCACTATCTTCTTCACTATGCAGACTTGAGTCCACAGTTTGGTCCACTCATACAAACTTGGACCATGCGCTTTGAAAGTAAGCATAGCTATTTTAAAAGATGTATCAGGTCAAGTCAAAACTTCAGAAATGTCACTAAGTCACTCGCTGAGAGACATCAGCTGTTTCAGGCTTATCAGAGTCGGGGCAGTTTTTTCAGGCGCCAGGTTCAGGTGTCAGACTCCACTAGCTTTTATCCAGAGCTCTATGATGGTGGCATAAGGGCAGCAGTTGCAGACTTTGGACTTAACTCATCTAACTCAGTTGTTACAGATAAAGTGCAAGTTAAAGGCACTTCATATGCAAATGGTATGCTTGTTGTACATAGATATACCAAAAGACAACTACAGTTGGGGGAAATAGCAAGCATTGTTATCAAAAGTGAAACAACTGTCCTGCTTTTGCTGCGGGGGAAAACTGCCAGCTGGGTACCTGAGCTTGGCGTCTATGAAATCGACAAAAATAGTTCTGATAAGCTTATTTGTGAAAGTCTTGACAAGCTTAATGATTATGCTCCACTTTCTTTTTACCACAGAGGTGCAAGGTTACTCATCCCACTCAAGCATATGCCACTATGGAGCTTGTGAAAGAATTAGTTCAGAAAGCTATGCCATTGCTCAGTAATCATGTAATGGACTCACTCATGGCAAGACTGGAGGAGATTGGAGTAAACAATGTAGATGACCTTAACTATGTCAAGACTGAGGATGTCGATGGAATTCTGCCACCCATTCAGCGGAGAAGACTAATTCAAGCTTTCAGTGCAGGTAAGTTTTTACATTTATAAACCAAATCTTTCTGCACTGTACCATCTGTATGTCCTATAATCCACAGGTTACCATTGTTACAGACTTGGAATAATTATATAATTCACTATTCTCTATACTCACTATATAATTCACTATTCTCGGTTATATCTCACTGGAAACAAATGTAAAATGTCAATAAATAAATAATACATGACATCAAAACATCAAAATATTGTCAAGTTTAGAAAGCATTGACACGAATCTTTAAAATTGGCAAATTCTAAACCTAGCTGCTGGCTGATTTTTAAGATAAACAGTTTGACTACATTTAGACAACTTTTGTTTCAGCTTGTTCATAACACTTTATTAGCTAAACCAGTGCAATGTGGTTTTGTAAAACATACTGCCGGTGACATGCATTTATTCATACCATACCTGGATTGTTATAGCTTAAATCTTATATATAAATGTAACATCGGTCATTTCATTAATTTTTGGTGATGTATGTTATCCATAGAGTCACAAGCTGTACTTGGCTCTGCTTCGACATCTCTGCAACACGATGCCCATCTGCCCCAAACTCCACCTCCGACACCTGGTCCCCTGGAGGATTCTCCATCCCCGGAGACATATGATGTACCATGGCACAAAATGCCCCCGAACCTCATGCTTGCCTTAAGTGAAAAGAAGAGACCAAAGCCTAAAGAGAGAAGAGAGCTGGTTTGTGTAGTCATTGACCATTTACTCAGTAAAGAGCGTGGAAGGCCTGGAAGAGCAAAGCTGCGGGAGATTGCCAAGAAGATTGTACAACAATATCCCTGCTCTTTTCAAGACAGAGAGCTCAATGGAACTAAAGTCATTGGAACAGGATATGATGCTCTCTTCATACAGCTAGAAAACAGACTTGAAAATATTAGAAGGCCATTTACCTTCAGCTCAACAAAGAGGCCAGCAGAGGGTGAAGACCCAGTGAGGAAAAAGTCCACACTCTCAGATCGTTATGGGTGTGTGGAGTGGCAGCCTGCTATTGAGGATATAGCAGAACTAGAGTCTAAACAAGATGACTTGAAAAGTGCCTTCAAAACCCGTCGTCTTCAGGAGTCATGTGTTCGCAAATTGATGACTGAAACATATTCCATCCAGCGTGCAACTATCAACAAAGGAAGCACTGTAAAAACAGTACTGGAAGAGTGGCCCTTCCTTTTTGAAGCTGTTCACCTGTTTGACCACACATGTAACCTCCTTGGCTTACCAGTGCAAACAAAGCTGGCAGAAGAAATGTCCAGAAAGGGAAAGAGCATCAAAGACTTCCTCGACTTAAATGGGATGAAGATGCCACCAGGTGAAGATCCAGTACAGCTGATCTCAGGCATTGCGAAATTCTTCAAGGAAAAGCCTGATCTCCTTTTCTGCCAAAGTGAGGTAGGTTTATACTTTTTATTATGTTGTTTTTGTTTTGCAGATATTCATTAGACCTATTTTTTGTAATGGCTTGTATGGATTTAAACCCCAGAAAATGAACACAAGATGCATCAGTATTTTCACAGACTTTGGACACACCCACAAAAAAAGGAAAATGTGATTTTAGTTTCCCTTCACAAAAAAAATAAAAAAGCCCCTTTATGTATGGGCTATGGCTCTTTCACCTATCTCTCTCACCTTGTTTAAAACAAATTTATAAAGAAATCATTAATATCCCACGTATTTGGTTTGTTTCCTGACAAATGGAATTCCTTAGCTGCTGCCTTTTTATTTACGTGCCTCCCTGCTCCTCAACCTAACAACGATATCTCTTGGTGAAATATGTTTCAATATTCATGAAATGAAAACCAAAGGGTTCTAATGTTAAAGGTACACAGTAACTTTTTTAATGAGCCAAAAAACAAACTTTTTTCTTTTTTACATCTAAAAGTATCTTTTCGCTCTGACAGAGCTCTTGATACAAGGATTATCAGTTTGTATAAGAGCTAAAAATGAGTTTTAGATGTACTTCAAAGCTCTTAACAAAAACTGGGCAAAAAATGAGCTTTCGAGGTTTAGGCTTATTGTAGTTACTACTACCTAGTAATTTATGATGTAAGTATGACTGTACTGTATACAGTACATTGGAAACAAAGTTCATGACATTCGTGTTTCTTTGATATTTTATTTTCCAACAACAGGAGTCAACTGCTGCTGGACTGAGCATCCCAAGCACCCCTTGCATCCTTATCATGGGTATGTAGTCTGTATAATATTTAGGCATGCATGTTATGGATTTCACTTACTCTTATCGACTACTCTTTACTGTTAACTCTTACTCTTTACTCCTACTTTTTACTCTTTACTCTCTGTGCAAAGTGCCAGTCAAATTAAGTTAAGCTGCATGCTTAAAAATACTTCTACTTCATCCAATGTAAATGTAGTGGCGTAAAAGTCCTGATAAATATAAAAACCTCCAAAAAACTACTTAAGTACAGTAACTAAGTACTTGTACTTAGCTAAGACAATTGGAACACTTTTTCTTTGTTTTTTTGCAGTCAAAGTTAAAAAATAAATTAAAATGCAGCACTTTGTTGAACAAAGGCCACACCACTTGTAATATAAGGTAGCCAGATTTAAATAATTATGTTTGCAGTGGTTTTCTGAAGTGGATGTGCTTTGTTTTTCTTTTTTTTGTTAATATTTTCTATCTTCTAATATCTAAGTTATTCTGTGTTTAAGGTGATCAACGATTCAAGATTGCTGTCGATCAGGAAGTTGTCAATGACCATATCAACTCCCTCATTGTGGCCCTGAGCTACACTTTCTCTTTGTTTTATGTTTTAAACATAAAATACCCAAAGGAGATGTCAGTCACCCTGGAATTCATACAAAGGTAAGCAACTCTTTGTTTATGTTTTGAAATGTTATAGAGCATATTGTGTTGCTGTTTATTAAGTTGGACATTGTAAATACACTCACCAGACACTTCATTAGGCACATCTGTGCAATATAATATACATTCTTCTTTTACGAAGCTTTTACGTTTTCAGTTTTTGTTGACATTGTCAGAAAGGTGATGATTATACTTTGTTTATTATTGAGGTCATAGTGAATGTTGGTGGTGTACTTGAGTGCATTATATTGAATGCTGTCCTTATACTTTATAAATGTTTAATGGTCGGTCAAAAATATATACTAAAATATATATCAGCTGTATAATACCTGTTTATATATTTTTGATGGACCATTTAAAATGGAACTGTGACATCCATCAACCTTTGGAGTGGACATTCCTTTTGTCTGATCAGTGTGCAAGCTTTTCCTGATTTCTTCTGGACCCTGGAGTTTAACCATACATTGAGGAGGACAAAATATTAGGAACACTTTTCTTGCACTCCAGTACACCAGCACCACCCACTACAACCTCAATAATAAACATAAAGTATAATTATCACCTTCACTTATCACCTCTGACAGAGCTGTTGTGTTGGATTGCATTAGATTGCACAGGTGTACTTAATGAAGTGGCTGGTGAGTGTATAGTGTAAGACGTATTTCAGCTGACAAACTCACATGACTGAGATGCAAATGGAGTTTGAGCTGTTTAACTGTTGATGATGATTTTTGCCATGTATTTGGAAATGTTTAAAAAAAAGTTTAAAAGCTGTTTTACTTGTTTGTGACCACCTTTTGGTGCAACACCATTATTGTCATGTTATTAATGAATGTATAGTTGTTTACTCTGTTTGCTGCACATAGTTCAATGAATTGTCGTTCAATGTATTGTTTTTGTCTGTTATGTGTTTAAAGCTAACACAAAACATTGAATGAACTAGGGATGCCCCGATCACTTCATAATCTTCCGCTCCAACAAATATTGGAATTCTCAGATCTCATATGATGATCTTTTGGGCCATCCCTAGAATGCACTTTATGAATCTTAATTTTAATGTTTTTAATTTGTTTTATTCTGTTTGTTGCTGTTTTAAAGCAAAAAGTCTGATCCAAAACATGGTGCTTTGCACATAGTTCAATGAGTTGTCGTTCAATGTATTGTTTTTGTCTGTTATGTGTTTAAAGCTAACACAAAACATTGAATGAACTAGGGATGCCCCATTCACTTCATAATCTTCCGCTCCAACAAATATTGGAATTCTCAGATCTCATCCACAACATGGTGCTTTGCATATTGTTAAAATAATTCGTAAAAAAACTTGTCATTTAAAAATGTAGCCGTTGAATGCACTTTTATGCATATCCTTCATGGCATAAAAAATAAACATGTTCAATTTATATATGTTGTGGTGACTGTATTTGATCATGTTGCTGTATTAGATGTTTAGTTATTTTAACTCATTTAATTACATTACATTACAGTGGTCTGATGATGGATACCATTTGTCATTGAATTTTAGCATTAGAATGGAAGAAAATACATGTTTATTTACCAGAAAATATAGGCTGCTACTGACTATTCAGAATTTTATGTTTCAGATTTAAAGAAATTGTCCATAGAAATGGTACAGATTTTTCAGTGGTGAAGACATTTCTTGATAGCAAATGCTACTGAGGATATACTGCAAATCTACGGAATTATCCGTTGTAGGATTAACAGAAGTGTCTGTGAATAAACAGAGAATATCGCAAATCTACAGAATTATCCGTTGTAGGATTAACAGAAGTGTCTGTGAATAAACAGAGAATATACTATAAATCTACGGAATTATCCGTTTTAGGATTAACAGAAGTGTCTGTGAATAAACAGAGGACATACTGTAAATCTACGGAATTATCCGTTTTAGGATTAACAGAAGTGTCCGTGACATTAACGGATAAATTCCTGGTAATTTTCTGCCAGGACTTTATTCGTTTTTTTACGGATTTTTTTTTTACAGTGCAGTTAAACCAGACTGGTCAAATTTGACCGGGAACACCAAAGTAAGGGGAAAGAAACGAACATAATACAAGGGTTAATAAAAAAAAAATGTGTGTTGGAACCCTCTTTGTGGACAAAGTCATGGAATCTTAGTCAGTCTGATCAAATCAGCTACATTTTTCAGAGATAAAACTTTTAAATCGGTCAAACCTGACACAACACAAGGGTGCAAGAGAAGTCAACTCACCTTTGTTTATATAGTGCTTTACACATAATACAGTAGATCGTGTGTGACAGAGAGAGAAAGAGATGCTTATGTAATTGAATATATCAACCTACAAATAAAAATAAATAAATATTTCTTTTCTTTTCTTTATAATCTTTTCTTGATAAAAAAAAATAACGATACCACGCTGATACAATTGCTATTGGCTGTCTCGCCATGTTGCTTTGAACATGATTGGTTGATGTGGCTGTCAACAAGACAACTGGCAAATGACAACTGTGCGCGCCTTCTTTTGAAAATACGTCAGTTTGGATGGGTACGGTACGGCGCTCGCGTCAGTCGGACTATCTGACCACTAATGGATAACCTGTATTATTACCTGGATTATTTTACATCTGCTTGCCATGTTTTTTTGGAGCGAATCCGAGTTGTGGTATTTCAATGGAGAACAAAAAAGTGGAGTATGGACGCAGTTGAAGGGTCAGACCGATCTATTTGGTCAGCTAACATTAAGTGAACTTCACGGTTATAACTGCTCTCCTGCAATATCAGGTAAGAAAACATTTCCCTGTTATTTTCTGTAAATTCATAACCTAACGCAATGTTTGTGTTCAGTCTCTAACTTACAGTGATGGTGTTTTCAAACAGATTAGCTAACCTTTAAGTAGCGTTCAATTAACAAAAATGACAGGTGACAACGTTAGTTAGCTTGTTGGCCTGATTCATGATTTTAATATTGAATGTGGTTTAAATGAGAGGTTTCGTCTGTTCTGTTTGCAGGCAGCGAGTCTTTGTCATGTCATTAACGTTATGTTAGTAACCTTACAGTTGGTTCTCTCTCTTTCATGAACTCGTTCATATTTTGGGCGAATGTGAACTGAACGTACTGTATTTCTGCCTGATGAAAGTTATTGTGAACGCGTTCATTCTGGCGTTTGTTAGCGGCACTCCATCACAGTTTAACTTCGTTCAAGAGAGTGCCAGATTTCCATAGAGCCTCCCAGGCGAGGCAAAAACAAATGAAGGCAGCAGCACTACCTCAGACTCTGCCTCCACCATTAATACGGCATCTTTGTATGATTACTTAAAACAATTATATGAAAAGGTCAGTGATGATCCAGAAGATGTAAAGCAGTGGGACAACTCAGCCAGGAAAACAAGGTGTAAATGTCTAATAAGTGAACATGATGTGAGCAGCAGAGTACACGTTACGTTACATCGTATATCTGTCATATCTGTCAGAAAATAGTGAAGAATGTTGATCATTGTTTCCCAAAGACCAAGGTGACGTCCTCAAGTGTCTGCCTTGACCCAATGTCTGTCTTACATTACTTTAGTAGCAGTAAGTTAACATTAATTCGTGGGGGAGTTTTTCTCTATATGCTGACTGTAAATGTACATTAAATTAAATTAAATGTAAATTAATTAAATGTACATTTTACTGTACATTAAAACAACACTGGAAACTTTTGTGTGTATGTTCCCTGCCTATCCCACCCTTATCAGCTTTAGATGGACCTATTTCACACCTCGTTTTACCAGCCAAAATGCAACTGCTTGATTAATGGATATTTTATTCACTTAATGAATACCTAGCAATACAACCAAGTTAGAATTAATTAAAATTTATATTAAGTTCCATGTACTTATATACATAATATATAAATTCACTGATACTTCTTATTCTAATTCCAGAGACGCTCATCAAGGCAAGGTGATGATTGTCAGAGGGAAAGGTAAGTCATTTATATATACAGCCTATACTACAGGTCATTCTAAGACAATAAAAGATGTAAATGTTTTCAAGTTATTTACAGAAATCATACTATTTGCCCCATTAAAAAATCCAGATCAGTCTAAGAGATTGAATGACTGTGCCTGCTTAGCTTAACTACCATCCTCATCTCTCATTTGGTGTTGTTCAAGTAGTTTAGAAGTATTAGTAGTAGTAGAAATTAGTAGAAGAAAGATAAACATGACCTATCCTGTCTTTGTCCTCTCTTTCTTTGCAAAAGGGAAAATGCAGCATGAGCTCCAGAAGTGCCCGGGGAGTTGCTGTTATGTATTGTGGGGTTGTTAGTTTCAACAAGGCTTCACTGCAGGCCTTCACTCAACCTGCAGGTAATACCCTTTCCTCTTCTCACACACATCCAAACACATATTGACACACGATATGATTCATTTACTCAGTGGTGCGAAATATTTTCGATTTGATCTTAAGTTTGGTGTGTGTAGGGTAGATGGCAGATAACAACATGCGATTAAACATGCAATTCCTAAAGTAAGTGCCTGTATTATACACAAATAGGGCTGCACAATATGGTAAAAAAAAAAAAAATATCACATAGCAATTTTTTTGGACAGATATTATGATCGTTGGAATGATCATTTTTACATCCAAAGTCTTGTGCCTCCGCGCTGGCGATAATGGAGACAATGAGCACATAATCTGGATGTTTATAACAAACTAAAATATATGAAGTAATATTCTCAATTTTGTAGAAAATATACACTACATTATTTAAAAAAATCAATTCTTCACTACACGTTACATGCATCTGAACACACATGAATGTCAACTTCAAAATAACATCTGCACGGAGGCATACAACCGCCTTGAGGTATTCATGGATTAAAGTTCTCTGTCGCTACAACGGATTTCCGTCATTCAAACTTCACATAGGCGACTTATGAGATCAATGTAGATCGGAGTAGAACTGTTGGCTGATTTTTATTGACAGATCGTCACACTCTACAGCCAATTGTATCGTTAACAGCGTGTGTGCGCCTGACCAATGACAGTGTAGTGACCAACACAGGGCGGGATCTCAACACAGAGCGGCGCTAAAGTTTAGCTGCTTTAGCTAGCAAGGACTTGTCGCGCTGCTACGTTATCAATTAGTTTTTGAGTTTAGTCAGCAAGTGAGAACTCGTCTGACACGGAGAGTCTCCTGTTGTGTGCTACATGTGTGAAATAACAACTATAGTCTGGACTTTGTCTGCAGTGTATCTGTGTAAACGGCTTCCTTCAGCGTCTCTCCCTCCCCTCTGGCACCGTGAGTTACCATGGTTACAGGAACGCCTGAAACTTTATAATGATGATCAATAAGAAGTTTTTGGTTAGTTTGACTGAACAGAATCATGAATGTTGCCTGATTGTAGCTCAATGCTGAAATCTTGTATTATAACATATAGAACAAAGCCTCAGAGCTTCTTTGATTACTAACAGTATGTTAGTGATGACAGAAAGGTGATAACTCGCCATCAGACTGACAAGGCTGCAAAAGTTGCTGTTCGTATGATGTATTTTTCTGTTAAACGATAAGAGGCTCACTTTAAACAATATTATTAATAATAATAATTAATGATAATGATGATGAGAAGAAGAAGTAGAAAAATAGCGCACTGAAAAGTTCTGTAGATGGTTGATTATTTGAAAGAGTAAAACTTGAGAGAAGCTTGGCAAAAAAAGGGCACAGATTGATTTCATAGATTGAAAATTACATTGAAAAGACAAAAAACATTTTAAGTGTGAAATAGACCAGCTGTTCAGATCATCCTGTAAAACACTGTTGGTCAAATATTTAAACTTGATGTCTGCATTAGAGAACATGGTGTGGGGTGAGGCTGTAAATCTTATCTTATTTTTTTAGTACGTGTCAAGTAAAATGCCCTGTAACATGTTTCACAAATTACAAATTGGGAATATGACTTGGCTACAGCTTGAAAAAACATTTCAGTCAAAAGATTTTTTTTTGCTTTAATCCATGGGTATTTCTAGTTGTTGTCTTGTATAGTGATACCACTAAATATGACACACTAGACTTCTAAATTCTAAATTCTAAATCAAGAATGTAATGCTTGTCCACAAATACTACAAATATTTTCAGAACTACAGTATACAGAGCCCCCAAGGGTCAGGAGAATATTGTAGACAACAAAACTGAATTGGAAAATACAAGCTAAAAAACAACAGACCACAGCCCCCTCAGCCCAAAAGCTCTCCACCTGTTTCAAAGGTGAAATCATGACCTCATCATGATAGTACTGTTAACAGACAAGATACACATATGGAGAAATAGAATTTTTAGTTTTTCAGTTCCTCCTGGGGGGCTCTGAAGAACTGTTGGTGAATAATTGGTTGATATTGTAAATTAACAACTCAATACATTAAATAAAGGGTTTTAGAATCAACAGTGGTGTGTATTTCATTGTAATTAAGTTCCCCACCCTACTTTAATTGACACAGTGAAAATATTTAGGGTTTTTGTTTGGCAGTCGTAGCTGCCAGTCATTTGACTGTTTTTCTAAGGTGGCTTTTAAGGATTATTAAAGGTGTTTGATCATAATTTAGGAAAAATCAGTAGAATAATGGTATTTTTCTGCAGAACTTTTAACATTGTCACTTTATTAAAGGTGTTTGATTGTAATAATTTAGGAAAAATCTATAAAATAACGGTATTTTTCTGCAGAACTCTTAGCATTGTCACTTTATTAAAAGTGTTTGATCGTAATAATTTAGGAAAAATCTATAAAATAACGGTATTTTTCTGCAGAACTTTTAACATTGTCACTTTATTAAAGGTGTTTGATTGTAATAATTTAGGAAAAATCTATAAAATAACGGTATTTTTCTGCAGAACTCTTAGCATTGTCACTTTATTAAAAGTGCTTGATCGTAATAATTTAGGAAAAATCTGTAAAATAACAGTATTTTTCTGCAGAACTCTTAGCATTGTCACTTTATTAAAAGTGTTTGATTGTAATAATTTAGGAAAAATCTGTAAAATAACGGTATTTTTCTGCAGAGCATTTAATGAACATTTCTGTAAAAGTAATGTTTCTGGACTTTATTTGAATTAGGATATTTTACTTTAATATTACGTTTTTTGTTTGGCAGCCGTAGCTGCCAGTCATTGACTGTTTTTTTTACAGTTTTTTTTTTTACAGTGTGTAGTTAATTATGAACAGTTATTATTGTTATCTGTTTTCATTTTGTTTTAAGGTTTGCATAATATGACCTCTTCATGTGGTTTTGGGCCTTGATTGAGCCCTCTCTGCCATCTATGGTCAGTGTTCGACAAGCACAGAGAGGAACTCTCACTGATTCAAATGCCGCAACTCATTCCCTGCAGCCCATTGATGAGTTGTTACTGTTCCTAAACTACCTGGCCCTTGGATCCAAGCAGCTGACCGGTACAGTGTCCATCAGTCCACAGTCAGCCGAATCATAACATCATGGAGCAACTTCCTGTATACATTACTCGGCTCGATAAGGATCTGGATGCCTGAGGAGCAGATTCGCGAATCTCTGCCTGCAGACTTCAAGGACTACCCTGACACTATGGTCATCCTTGACTGCACTGAGCTGAGATGCCAGTGCCCGTCTTCCCCTCTTTTCCAGAGTGAGGTGTTTTCATCCTACAAATCCCACTGCACTCTGAAAGGGCTCATTGGAATTGCACCACATGGGGCAGTGACATTTATCACAGCACTGTACGCCGGGTCTATCAGCGACAAGCAGATCACACGAGAATCTGGTCTCCTCACCCTCCTAAAACCTGGGATGGCTGTCATGGTAGACAGAGGCTTTCTTATTGATGACATTGTACCCTGCAAGATCTACAGGTCTCAAACGTCTGCAGGTGAAGTTAGGGAGACCCAGGCCATAGCACGTCTCAGGGTGCATGTGGAGTGCCTCATTCGCCGGGTCAAGGAGCACAAATTCTTTGACTCTGAAATTCCCCTTCGGCTTTTTCAACCAACTCTACACTGTGGCCAGTCTCCTCACAAAATATGGGTCAAGCCCCCGCTGCATGTCAGCAGTCTGACTGGATGGTCTCAGAAGCCTTTTGGCGAGGTTTTCAGCAGAGGTTTCCCCAATGTGTGACAGACCTCTCTGAATTTGGTGCCACTCAGCACAGGAACTCTGCTCTCGTGTGCTGTTCTAGATTTTGCGTGCTGTCACCAAAGATGTTTCAAGGGATGCCATATGATGGTGTTGATGTTCCGAGCAGACAAATGCACAGGTAGAGGGTCCCAGCCTGTAATCAGAGAGTGGCAGCTGTGGGGGAGAAGGGGCAACTGTATGTGGACGGGTCCTGGGGACTGTCCTTGTTGGTAGCTGGTAGGACAGCACACTTCCCTCTTGCACCTGACCAAACTTGGATTCAACCAGAGATACATCACTGGAGACATCGTTATTATCATGGGAGCTTCATCAGCAGTGAGTCCATGATACACGTCCTTAACTTTCAGCGGTGGAGATGTCTGGCAGAGTGCAGTTGACGCCTTTATACAAGTTGCTTCTGTGAAAAAAAACAACACAAACAAGTCATGTCATAAATAAGAAATACATGTGCAAAAGTATGTGTGTAGGCATATGTAACTAAACTACTTTGTGCATGTGACAGTGTGTGTGTGCTTGTGAGTTGCTTGCATGAAGGAGTGTGTGTGTGTGTGTGTGTGTGTGTCCATGTCCATGGAAGTAAGTAAATGTGTGCAAAGGTGGGGGTGGTGGTACATACATATTATTTGTAGCTACGTGTGCATTTAAGCAAGGTAAGTGCTTCTCTGTGTGTGTAAATGTGTGCATGTAAGTGGATGTTTTCTGTGTGTGTGTGTGTGTGTGTGTGTGTAGTATCAATAGTAACAAATACCTGATCTTTCTGCTGTTAAATTCAGATAAAACCGAAGTTATAGTACTTGGTCCTAAACACCTTAGAGATAAGGTCTAATCATATAGCTAGTTTGGATGGCATGAACTTGGCCTCCAGCACCACCGTCAGGAATCTGGGAGTTACCTTTGATCAAGATATGTCCTTCAACTCCCACATAAAACAAATTTCAAGGTCTGCATTTTTTCATCTACGTAACATTGCAAAAATCAGGCCCATCCTGTCCCAAAAAGACACAGAAAAGCTAGTCCATGCATTTGTTACTTCCAGGCTGGACTATTGTAATTCTCTATTATCAGGCTGCCCTAACAAGTCTCTAAAGAGTCTCCAGCTGGTCCAGAATGCTGCAGCACGTGTACTGACAGGAACTAAGTAAAGAGATCATATTACTCCTGTATTGGCCTCTCTGCACTGGCTCCCTGTAAAATCAAGAATAAAGTTTAAAATCCTTCTCCTCACCTACAAAGCTGTTAATAGTCAGGCACCATCATATCTCCAGGAGCTCATACTACCCTATTACCCAACTAGAGCATTACGCTCCCAGAAGGCAGGATTACTTGTAGTTCCTAAAGTCTCCAAAAGCAGAATGGGAGCCAGAGCCTTCAGTTATCAAGCTCCTCTTCTGTGGAACCATCTTCCTGTTTTGGTCCGGGAGGCGGACACCCTCTCTACCTTTAAGAGTAGACTTAAGACCTTCCTTTTTGATATAGGTTATAGTTAGGGCTGGCCCAGGCCTGTCTTGGACCAGCTCTTAGTTATGCTGCTATAGGCCCAGTCCGGGGGACAAATGACACACTGAGCTTCTCTCTTCTCCTCTCCTCTCCATCTGTATACATTATGCCTGTATACATGCCCCATCTCTGCATGTCACTGACTTCACTTCTTCCCCGGAGTCCTTGTGCTTTCTAGTCCTACAGGCTGTCATGGATCCTGGCCGCGCCCGGGTCGTAAATCGTGGATGCGCCTACTGCCATGGCCCTGCCTGACATCCACCACTACTGTTGCTAATATTAGTCATATCTCTGTTACATACGTTTCACTACTATTATTGTAATGCATTACTACATACTATCCTTACCGTTAAACACTACTACTGTTATTACTAGTAGTCACATATCCATGTGCATTTCATTATTATTGCTGTAATACCTCTTTTCTCATTCCTGTCAACCATCTATTATAATTGTATACATTGTGATCTCGTTGATCTGCTCTGTACATGCGACATCTATTGCACGTCTGTCCGTCTTGGGAGAGGGATCCCTCCTCTGTGGCTCTTCCTGAGGTTTCTTCCGCATTTTTTTTCCCTGTTAAAAGGGTATTTTTTCTCACTCGAATCAAGGGTCAAAGGACAGAAGGTGTCGTCTCTGTACAGATTGTAAAGCCCTCTGAGGCAAACTGTGATTTGTGAATTTGGGCTATACAAATAACATTTGATTTGATTTGATTTGATTTGATTCCTTCTACAAGCTTCCTCTCCCTTGGTCTGGCTGACAGGATGACCATGTCATTAACTGGACCAGGTTTAATGCCCTGCATCCAAACAAAAACACATTTCAATAAACATTGAACCGATATCCATACATAAGATAAAAGTCATTAATAGGTTGGTTACTATGGTCCTTGGTTTGTGCCACTTCTGTTCAGTCTCTGTACAGCTGAACACTGGGGGAACAGATGTAAGCCTCAGCTGGGAGTAGTGGGCCGTCTGGTACAGCAGAGCTGCCACGTGGCTGCACAAGGCTGTACCTGCCACACAGGTGCACTGGCATCTCTGCAACTCGACTGGTTTTGATTCCCTTAGCACAATCTGTTTACAATAGCAAATGTTAGTTAGAGAACAAAATGTACTGGCTGCAAGTGTAATAATAGAAAGACAACATTAAATTAGTGAACTTCTGTTAGTAAACTTAAAAATTGTTAAAAGTGAAACAGGAAAAAGTGTCATAAAAACACAATTTATTTGTAGTTTACCATATAAAATAGATATGTGTAATCTCACTTTACTTATTTCAAAGAAAAATACAAGATAAATCTTTAATTGAAGTTATAGGAAATTATAAGAACTCAGAGCACAATCTTGTTTCTGTGAGAGCCATTAATTTTACATTCTTTCTGAATATGACACCTCGGGTACCATATGACATAGTTCAATGATAGTCTTTATACGCTATTCGCAGCAATGACATGACTCACAGAAACTTGATTTGACAAACAGAAACCTGTTTCTTAGCTTGAACTGAACCTGCAGGATGACTTACCCTTACACTCAGACAGTGAGGCTTCTGGCTTTTCCTCATGGACCTGTAGCACTCAGCCCTAACTGTGACCTCTCCTGCCTCCTTGTTTAAAACTGAGATTAACATTAGGGTTAGGATAATACATTGCACAAACAAACAAAAAAAAAAAACAGTTAATGACGCTAACCTACCACTATGCTAACATTAGCTATACATAGTAAATAAACGTTGCTTTGTTACTGAGCTAACTTTGGCTAGTTAAGGGCTAGCATGTATCAGAGTCGGTTTGGTGAAGTGTTAACTTACCTTCATAGTTGTTTATATAACTGGACACGCACAATTTGAACCCTTTATCCTATTAGTTTTTCTGGATTGTTACTGTTCAATGTTCTTCGTCTTCTCTTCGTCATCGTCATCTTCTTCTTCTTATTATTACTCTTCGTCTTCTCTCCGTTTTAAGGCCAGAAAATGACCAATCATAGGAGGGCCGGGGTCAGCCTTGGTCTCCGCCACCAAAGTGTCAAAAGTCTTGCTTCGAGCGAGCAGAGCTCCACTGCGAGCGAGCACAGGGGAGAGAGAGAGCGAAAACGGGAACGAGCCAGCACGCGCAAAGCAGCTGCACAGTGTTGCTGTGTGTGTCGCTGTTGTTTTTTACTCGCTCGCACCTGCCTCTGCTTCACTCTGTTGCTGAATATGTTCGCGACGATCAAACAAGTGCGCGCGGCAGGTGAAATCTGCGAGCGTGACACGAAATAATTCACTGCTTTTGACTCAAATATAACGGCATAGTTCCTCCGTGGGTCTCCAGCTGAACTTTGAGGAATAAGAAACTACATCAGACTTATCATCAGCATGAGGGTGAGTCGATAATGACTGAATTTTGTTTTAGAGTGAACTATTTCCTTTAAAGGTCAAAAATAAGCGTGGCCAAAAATGGAGGGGAGAGTCGAGAATTGCCAGACAATGCCACCTGGAATTGCACCCCAGGAAATACAATAGCCACTCTTACTATAGAAGATCACAGAGATTCGTTACACTAATAGATTTAAAGAGGACGAGAGACAGACTTCCAAATACAACAGAGGGGACACAACTCAAACCAAAGAAAACTACTACAAACCACCACGTGCCACACCAAATTCAGGGGAGTGAGAGGGGAACCACCACCGGGGGAAGTCTGCCGCACACTACACCCGCTCCTGTCCTGGAAAAGAAAGAATCAAAATTATAATACAGCTTATGGTGGGACACTCAGGCAGACGGATTGTACAGCTAAAACAGGAGTCATACCTACCATACAAATACCCTGCTCGGTGCAAACAACTGGAGCACGCCAGAAAAAGCCCTCTCCCGATGAACGCCAGGCAATAGTGTGCGCACTAGGGGTGGGAGGATCGTTCCAAATATCGATAGTATCGATACCAAGGTGAGTATTGGTATCGGATAGATACTAGCGTGATGAGATCGATATTTTTGTTGTAGTTTCTCTTCTATGAGTTCAGCAAATCACTCGTATTTCTTCACAGAGTTTGTGTGAGCGCAGCATCTCTCTCAGTCCTTATGCGCAGCACTCCTCTCCACCTCTCTCACACCGCTCACTCAGGTTCACTAGGCCCCTCCCCTCCCCACCTATCACTCAAGGTACTGAATGTATACTCAATATTATCGCTTCCTTCTGTGTGAGTGATTACTTTAAGTACAGAAGGGCAGGGTGAGAACACACCCACAGAGACAGATAAATACCATGCATTTCTTCTCAGACATAGAGTCTTCACTTTGTAACAGACCTGTGTGATGCTTTGTGAATGCTCCTCAGGGCTGCCCCTGGCCAAATTGGGGCCCTTAGCAGAATTTTATTTTGAGGCCCCCCCTCCCCATTACAAAATGACTCTTTCAACAATGGAACAAGCCTTTTACAGATGCACACGTATGCATTTTCTGGATGCAAAGTCATTAATGAGGTCATCATATGACAGCTGCTGTGCCACTTCTGAGTTGATGCTTATGATAGCCAGGCCACTCAAGCTTTCTTGCGCCATTGATGAGCTTCAGTTCTTGCTCAGCAAAGGCAACTGTAATGGGACTAGCCTCCTCACAAAGATTAAAATGCAATTAATGCAAATACGACTACAACTAATTATAATCATTATGATTTGGTTCGATGATATTTCTATATTTAAATATTTTTAGATACTTATTTTTACATTTAGTACTTAGGTTCTATATTCCTACACTGCTCTTTGCTGCTGCAACACTTTGAATTTCTCCATTGTGGGTCAAATGAAGGATTATCTTAATTTATCTTATTTTATCTAATCTTATACTGTTATGAATTAAATTCACCAAAAGATGGCGACATTTTACCCCCATAAAAATAGCCCAAAACTTCTATTCTTCGACCTGTGTGTGTCCGTTAGTGTGTGTCCGTGTGTCCGCACCCGAGAGAGGCGGCAGAGATGAGAGATGGTGAAACGCTGTTTTGTTTTGTTTTTTAAAAAGCGACCAACTCCTCCGTCTGGCTTTCAGACATGACTCTCCATGTGGCTACCGCTACACACATAAACAAGGACACGGGTAAGAAAGCGCGTCACTGCCCGTAATTTGCTATGATTGGTCGGTCAGGTTGACGACGTTATACGTTTGGTGCGTCGGTGCATCAGCATAGAACTACAATTTATAGAATGTGCCCTAGACGATCCCTACGATCTCTGCACTTTGGCAGATCGTCTTCACATTCTAATCCTTCACAATCTAATATCGTCATATCGCCCACCCCTAGGTGGGAGTTGGAGTGTGAGCTGAGCTGGTGGTGACAGGGGCTGGATCAGACACGTCCAGCAGCTCTACAGTGGGGTGTAACCCACTTTCTTCAAAACCCTCACCTTCCAGCTCCTCCTCAGTGCCTACATCTTCAAGCAGTGCCTCAGTTTCCTCTGAGTCAGGATGTACATCCTGCAAGGCCTTTCCCATCTGGCTGTACAAGTAATCTATGCCGAGAAGCTCACCTGGGACAGTTGAGAGAACAATAGAGGGTGGAAAATTAACTTTCGGATAATGCATTAAAAAGAATATACTGTATAGTGAATATGGCAAGTAGCTTCATCAGGATGAAAAGCTTAAACTTACCAGTGTAAACAGCAGGTGGCTGAAAAGACGGGACAAGGTGCCTTCCAAAGACCTTGACACTGAGGGTGTTAACACAGTGAACAAGGTCTCCAGAATAACTCAGCAGGGGGGCAGGCTTGACTGCTAGGGATGCAGCTTCTCGGTCCTGGTTCCACCTGTTCAGTCCTTCCAGGAGGTACAGCTGGATATTGAAGCTGTTGACACTCGTTCCTTAAGATAGTAGAAAGGTAAACACAATGATACTTTTATTTGTTGTGTTTGGTCATCTGTAAATTATTAATAGGCTTTATGCATAGCTCCACTACTTCCTGAACTTAAACCATGACAAACAACAGAATTGCGATGTTAAAGAATCTTACTGATGAATAATGATTCATACTGACCTGGAATGAACCTGTTTACATGCAGGTGAAAGGACTCCAATGATGTGGACCCTCTGGCACACCTGTAGTTTGGCAGCACAATGCCTGCCTTGGTGGTGGTGCCTGTCTGGGTGTAAAGAAGCACACCTGGTTCGTCCTGTATGCACTTAACATGCCTCTGTTGGACTCGCCAGATGTGCTGCATCCTTTCCTGGTCCAGAAGAGAAACACCAAGAAAATCCCTGCCCTTTGCCCCCATCAGTTCATTAAGGAGCTGCTCGATCATGACTACTGTCTGCCGCTGTCCTCTTGTCTGCCTCCGGCAGTGCAGTGCCAGCTCGTCTTTGGTGATGTGCTGATGGACCAGACTGTCAGTGATGCCAGGGACACCTTCCTGTCTCAGCTGCTCCCGCTTGGCCTGATGCAGCAAGGCAACATCTCCAAGTCCAGCTGGTCCAAGATTGTCTTGCTGGAGGAAAGATATGTTGTTTTGCAACCAGCTGAGAGTCTCTGTGATCATCAGGTGATACCTGTCCACATCCAGAATGTGGCGGGCTCTCTTGTGAGCTCCATAGCTTGTGAGCTGTGTGCCATAAGCAGGACAGGACAGCCTGACCTTCCACAGGTGGTATGGCATCCACAAGAGAAGCCGGTGGTGGAAAAAGCGCTCCAGAGTGGGGACCTGATGGTATATGAGAGATGGCTCTGGTGGATCATACCACAGCTTCCGGTCTGTGCGCAGACGCTGTTTTTTCCACAGGGCCGCTGAAATCCACTTCTGATCTTGAGGTGGTATGGTCTTCAGCAGCTTTGTGGGCAGCCAAGCAGCGTCTGAAACAGGTGGAATCTCCACATTTTCAGGCAATGGTGAGGTGAGAGGAGCAGAGGGAGTTCCAGAGGAGATACAGGAGGAGGTGGCAGATGACACTTCCTATTTTATGAAAAATAAAATAAAATAAAATAAGGTAAATAGATATGATAACAATCTACTCAAGAGCAGTTCCTGTTTCAAGTGTAGTATGATATCTTCTTACAACTGTAGCAGTGGAGGGCAGAATGGAAGAAGCTGGGCTTGATACAGGAACAGGAGAGGGAGGAAGAGACAGAGGAGAAACGGTCTGCAGAAACTTCTTGGGACTGCGGCAAGGTGGTGCCACCTTTCTTTTGGTGGGGCTTGTGATGGGGCTGGATACATCAGAGGTCTGGGGGAATAAAGGCACAGTTCACAATATAGGATAACCATAGATGATAATGAATGAATAAATGAATGAATCTATCATTTGCGGGATAAATAAAGCAATAAAGGAATTCTGATTCTATAGCAGTCAATAAAACCAGACCATTTCAACATGAAATGAATGCATGAAAGTCCCACTATAGTTACTGCTACATGAAAACAATAACAGTGTATATATATATTTTTAAATCAAAGTCAATCTATGTATCATTCTCTTTACATTACCTTAGATGAATGCTTCCTAGCCAAACTTAAATTTGGTTTTAACACGGCACCATGAGAGCCACCAAACCGCGGCTTTGTAAACTGACAAAAGGAAAAAAATGACATTAACTGGGGCTTTGTACATTTTATATAGTTGAGTATATTAATAATATTAATATAAATATCAGCAAAAGTAAATCCTCATTACTTACTGATGCCAAAGTCAAAATGGGCCTTCTAGGTTCACCACCAGCTAAGGAGACATCCTTTGGTGGTGGTGGTGGTGAACCTGCAGGCGAGGGTCCTGGCTGTAGCGTCTCAGGGAGCGAACTGGAAGGCTACAGGTTCACAGACAAGAAAAAAAATTGTAATATTACAGAATTCAACACCAGCACGTCATAATTGTATGAGAGACTTCTGATACCTTCTTTGCATGGAAACCACAGTTACAGCTCTGTGCACCTCCAAACAGTGACATTTGTCCCCTCAACTGCATTATTCAAGACTTTTGTGACAACAAAAGTGAATACTTTACAGATTTCATTCATACTGTTATGCTAAAAGTGCATAAGAACATACTCTTAATACCGATCTCGTACTGATAAGCAGTAACGTACAGCGATAGAGTGGGGCAGGGGGTGTTTTAACACCCACACTTTTCCCTGTCAGAGGATTCAACAGCCACACTTTTTCTTTTTTTGTTGCTTCAAACATGACAACGGCTTTCAGTGTGACCGGCTGATGATTGGCTGTTCTGCCTTAAGTCCCGCCTCTGCTGTGTTAGATTTATCGTTCAGCTCATGCTGAGGAGGCGGGAACTAGCCATAGATATACATATACATAGACGCTTCACTGAGCGCTGAATCGTATGTCGAAGTCAGTGGAGTGAACTTTATAAAGCTCCTTCTACAAAGCGCTATAAGTTCATGCCTCTCATTGACCCATTCACACACGTACGAATATACCTGGGAAACAGACAGGCACAAAAAACACCGTCTGTAACGTTAACCTTACGTATGAGAGGCAACAAGGATGTGTGAGACACTCCATCTCACTCCTATTGCCTCTCCTCCTGTCCGTATCCCACCTCAGTGCTTCACAGGTAGTGCTCCTGCACATGTATGTAACTATAAACGTTACATAGCCTACTCCTGATATGTTTAGTAAACAGGTAGGCACCAGACCCACGTATGCATTTTTCTAATGTTTTTATTAGTTTACAGCTTACACCGTATGTAACTATAAACGTTACATAGCCTACTCCTGATATGTTTAGTAAACAGGTAGGCACCAGACCCACGTATGCATTTTTCTAATGTTTTTATTAGTTTACAGCTGCCAATGCCAATTTGTTTACAGCTGCCAATGTATGTAACTCTGTTACTGTGATGATATTGAATCTGTGTCTATAATAACCAGATCCTGACATGTAAATGTGATGTCTGTGGGAATAAGAAGCACTGATGTTTACATTACATTTTACATTTAACTTATTTTGATGAATCGTTTTTATATCCAGTGATTTTAACTACTAAAAATGACAATCATGGAGACAATTTTTTTTTTTAAAAAGCCTGCAAATCAAAAATAAAAAAATAAGACACTGCAATTGGCTGTCTGGCTTTTACATAGAGCAGGTCACTGAAGAACATATATACATACTTATATCTATACAGCTGTATGTACAAGGAGACACATTGAAGAACATATGTATATATGTCTATGGCTGTAAACACTCATAAAAACATTAGAAAAACACATATGTGGGTTTGGTGCCTACCTGTTTACTGAACATATAAGGAGTAGTTAATGTTTATAATCATCAGACAACATTACAGACGTTGTTTTTGGTACCTGTCTGTTTCCCAGATATATTCATACGTGTGTGAATGGGTCAATGAGAGGCAACAAGGATGTGTGAGACACTCCATCTCACTCCTATTGCCTCTCCTCCTGTCCGTATCCCACCTCAGTGCTTCACAGGTAGTGCTCCTGCACATGTATATGCGTCCCCTTCTGACTACTACAGGACTGAATTCTACAAAGTTATGGATGTTATTGACATGCAGCTTGGAGAAAGATTTGAGCAGGAGGGAATGCAAATGTTAAGGCATCTGGAACAAGTTCTCTGAACTGGAAAGACCACATCCATCCCCCACACTTTTGAAAAGCTTGCTACGCCCCTGCTTATGAAGAAGTTATTCTAACTGATACCAAAAACTAATGCACACATTAACTTTAATGTAACCGCAAAGTAACTATTATTGCCTTATAATTTATAGGGTTGATATCAGTTATGAGTAGATCGAAATAATGCACAAAATAAGCACATATGCACATATTGCAATAATGGCATTGCAACAACTGCTGAATTACTCATAATTGTATAAGGATGTAGTGCCAATATTTTTTTAAATATCAAGTAGCAATAGTAATAGCAGTGGGAATTTGGGTCCTCACCATCAGTAGAATTAAGATTTCCAACTGCTGCAGAACAGAATCTGGCAATGAAATCTTCACAGTTGAACTTCCTTCCCATGAATCGAAGTCTGGAGACAGGAAAGCCCAGAACATTGCAAAGGTGATTAAGATATTGTACTGGAGCAATAGAAGAACCTAGATGTAATAGTACATGTATTATAGCCCATTCTCTTCTGTTTTAAAAGTGTTAATGGTTATGCACTTTAGATGTAGGCTACCATACACACATATTGGAGTATATGACTCCTTGACATGGTGAAGTTGAGTTATTTGTAGGAAATAAATCCATAATATCAAGTAAGTCCATAAGATAGTTTTGTTTTCCTGTTTGGAGAGCAGGAAGATTGAGTGATTGAGGTGTGGAGGCTGTGGGACCAGATGGCCAGCAACATTGTGGACACAGAGGTGAGTACCAGAATAAACAGTACAGTTTTCTGTACCAGTCCCTTAAATTCAAGTTTGTTCATATGTTGAAAAACAATTCTTAATATCAAATACATCGATCCAAAAATAATTTTGTGATTTCAGTTCAATTCAGTTCAATTTTATTTGTGTAAGGCCATATCATAACACAAGTTATCTCAGGGCACTTTCCATAGAGAGCAGGTCTAGGGTTACCTGCCTCGACTGGTTCACTTGAGAGAAAGAGAAGGAGAGAGAGAACACACAGAAACAAACAACAGAACTGATCATACTAATACAGTAGTGATAACAGTCAATAGGCGATATGAGGGGGGTTGCTGTCCCCCTTGTTAGCAAAATTACCAAAAAGCATCCCCCTTGTTAACCTGCCATTACTCTCCATCCCCTAGTAGCAGATAGTGTGTTACAAATCACAAGTGGCCGCGATCAGCTCCGGCGCACAGTGGAGTCGAGCCGTGCACGGCTGCTTTGCATTTTGACTATTTTGACGGAAGCCGCAACAAGCTGCAAAGAGCAGATCACGCCGGCAGGAATGGCAGAGACACAGGAATGGCATAGAGCATCTGGTCAATTTTCAAAATAAAACACCCTGTGCAGACTCCTGATTGTATAAAAATGAAAAATGACTGGATCAACAAAATCTGAGCAAGTCAACAAATTTGGGCAGACAAAAGGCTCAGCTTCTGAAACGCTCCCACTGGGGTTCTCTCAAATGATTTTCACAGACTTGTTCTTTATTCATAGACTCCATTCCCTTTGCTGGTTATATCAGGGGTGCAAATATTTCATGTTTATTTTCAAATCAAATCAAATCAAATCAAATTTTATTTGTATAGCCCAAATTCACAAATCACAGTTTGCCTCAGAGGGCTTTACAATCTGTACAGAGACGACACCCTCTGTCCTTCGACCCTTCAGTAATGTTCAAGTTTTTTCAGAGATTAGTTTTTTCTGACAGTTTAATATCAATAGTAACTTTGCCATTTATGTTCTAAAACTAAAAGTTACTTTTTATAAGTGTTTTTAGTGTGCCTGTTCAGAACATGGTGGTTTATGTTATGTTGGTAATTGTCATTTTTTAGTGAGGTAGCTGTTACATTTCCTGACACCAGCTGTTTTATCCCCGTTGAAGCGCACTCTGCTAGACAAACTATATCATTACACAAATTTTAAATTACCCCAAACATGTTTTTCTCCATTACAGTTTTTGAATATAAGGTTTTCATATTGGTGCATATCGGACAATATTACACCGATACCGATATATCTGCGATAGGCTAATATCGGCCGAAAAATCGGCCTACCAATAAATCAGTCGGGCTCTACTATTTTGCACAATGTTCACTGTGTGTCCTTCTAGGAATTTAGATGGTAAAAAATTCCAAGGGGTCATGTAACTTAAAATTACCCTGCTTGTAGTGTATTGGGAGAAACATGAGAAAACCCTGCCTGAATAAACTCAGTCCACTGCATACAATTTAAAGGTGTATTTACTCATGACTTTAATACAGTTTTAAAAAGATTGTAGTAGGGAGAGAAGGAAGATACCTGGATAAAATGAAATTGTAGACTTAGAAATGTCAGTTATGGTTAAAGCGTCCTGCAACATTGTCCTTTGGGAGGTGTACATAGGTGTGTCAGGGAGGTGCTCCCATTGGGCCATCCCCCCTGTTAAAAATTAACAAATCACCTACTGATAACAGTAATAGGACAGTAATCAAATTAATAAACATAACAGAAAAAGTAATTACAGTACTTACAGTGGTAATAATAGTAACAGTAATAAATAACAATGATGATGAGACGAGTAATGATGATTGATCACGGGTCAGTTGAAGACAGCCTTAGATCCAGACTCTGCAGCGCTGGAGGCAGAAACACCTGTAGACAGTGACAGGAGGACACAGGAGAGAGAAGAGGAAGAACAGCACTACAGAAGAGGGAAAGGCTCAGTTAGTAACAGGCATTGATAAATGGGGATGAATATGAATAGAGATTGAGAGGGACAGGAAGGGAGAGGGGTTTGGTGCATCATGGGAAATCCCCCCAGCAGTCTAGGCCTATGGCAACATAACTATGGGATTGTTCAAGGCTTAACCTTGCCTAACTATAAGCTTTATCAAAAAGGAAGGTCTTGAGTCTGCTCTTGAACAAGGAGAGAGAGGGGAGAGTATGCCTCCTTTTCTACTCTCTGAGACTCTAGGAACCATGAATGCACTCTGGGAGTGCAGTGCTCTGGTGCGGTAGTAGGGGACTTGAAGATATGAGCTCCTATTGCTCAAAAAGACATCTGTGATGAGTTACAAAAGCATGGAAGGAGACCTCAAGAGTACAGACAAAGATACAGACTACGAGACGATTGAGAAGAAGGACCTTGTGAGTAGCAGTTGAATATGAATGAAAAGCACCACTGTAAACAACTGTAAGGTCGTAACCCTAACCCTAAGGAGATGTAGGGTCACATGACCTGACAGTACGAAAATGTCGGGTTTGATACTGAGATAATAGGTGTGACCAAACATCCTGTTCTTCACATGGTAGAAGTTAGAAGTTACCATGGGGTTACTGTGGTGTGTGTAGTGTGGATGAATAGTGTGGTAGGAACTGGATTTATTGCTGCATGGTAGCACGAGTACAAATCACTTTTCTTTTTAACTTTCAGGATCAACAACTCCCACAGATAGTAGGGATGTGCGTATCAATCCAGAAATATCGATACTTCCGATCTAGACATGTGTTTTTTAGAATCGATCTTCCCATCAAAATATCGATCCTGTTGTGTTTGCAGACACAGATAAGAACGGTAATATTGAGACACTACACTGTATGGCCAGTGAGTGGCGCTGTAAGATGGTGATAGTGGATTAAGACTGGATAGAGAAGTACGGAGTGTTCAGAAAAGAGATGCTACGAGATGTACATGTACCCTGCTACTAAGAGTTCAGTAAAGTAACTAAACTGTTCGTCTGGCTCCTCTACTTTACTCACCTACACCACAAATTGGCGACGAGGATGAGCGCTTCTGTACCGAGTCCACCGCCCTTCCTTCCTCATGTGGGTGAGCCGCAAATACTGTTCGAGACGTGGCGGAAGATTTTCGACAACTACATGCTCGTCATTCATGCAAGAGGAGACGCATGGCCGGATGCAAGGCAACGTGCAGTGTTACTTCATTGCCTGGGTCCGGAAGGACAACTACTTTTCTACACTTTGCCAGACCAAGGTACGACATATGAGGACGCCATGTCCACCCTCGAGAAACACTTTGTACCGAAAGTTAATGTTGTGGCCTGCAGACACACATTCAGACAACGCACTCAACGAGCGGATGAGACGGCATCACAGTATGTGGCAGCTTTGAGAGCATTAGCTTCATCGTGTAGTTTTGGACAGATGGAAAACAAGATGATCCGTGATCAGCTGATTTCAAATGTTTACCTCGCTGCTGTGAGAGACAAATTACTGCTAGAGGACGACCTCACTCTGGAGAAAGCTCACACAATCGCATGCCAGGTGGAGGCAGCGGTTAAAAACGCCACACTGCTTTCTTCAACTAAAACGGTCCCGACCGCGCTAGTGCAAGCTGTCGGTGCAGCCAAGGAGCATTTCCGAGGGCAAAGAGGAGCTCGCCATGCCAAAGCCCCAGCTCCAGACCGTGATAAAAAGAGGAACACAAACCAACGGCAACGTAAGTGCTTCAGATGTGACTCCAACAAGCTCTTGGCTAATGATAAAAACTGTCCAGCTGCTTCAGTAAACTGCAATAAATGTGGCAAAAAGGGGCATTTCGCCAAAATATGTAAATCTACTGTAAGTGAAGTAAGAGAAGTTGTAGTCCCTGAGCTAGCTGTACTGTGGATGGATAACGTTAAACTTACTGCAGCAACTTATGATAAAATCACCTGCAATGTCAATGTTGAAGCACCAGAGGGAAATTCTCATGTCCTGGAGTTGATTGTTGATACGGGAGCATCTGTGTCTATTCTGCCAGAGACAATGTACAGACAATGTTTTGCAGATTGCTCACTGACAGAACCTCAAGTCAAACTGGTCACTTATGCTAGACGTGAGGTACCTGTTATTGGTTGCCTGCCAGCAAAAGCAGCCATAGCAGAGCAAGGCAGCAGGGTCCCAGCCTCCTTCCACATTGTTAAAGCTGGATCACCTCTGCTGGGCCTGGACCTGATTAAAGCGCTCAATGTCAACATTGTTGGAGGCAAGGTGAACTACAGCAAGGAAACTGATTCAAACTTACCTGCTAATGACATCCAAAAATCCACAGTGCAGATGGTTGAGTTAGCTCCACCGCATCAGCTTGGATGTGTCAAAGGGTTCATTCATAAAGTACAAGTTAACAACACAGTGCATCCAGTACGTCAAAAGTTGAGACGCCTACCACTGAGAATACGTAAGGAGGTGTCAGCAGAGCTCAACCGCCTACTTCAAGCTGGCTTCATAGAACGTGTGGATGCGTCTGAGTGGGTGAGTCCCCTGGTCGTGGCACGGAAACGTGGGGGAGGGCTGCGACTGTGTGTTGACCTGTGTGAGCCCAATAAGAGTGTCATCATGGACTGTTATCCTCTCCCTCATATGGAGGACATATTTACAGAACTGGCAGGTGCTACACACTACAGCCAAATCGACCTGAGTTCTGCTTACCAGCAACTGCCTTTGCACCCTGACAGCCGAAATCTCACGGCATTCATAACACATGATGGTGTCTTCAGATTTACACGAGTATCTTTTGGCCTGGCTTCAGCACCGTCTGCATTTCAGAAAATGATGCAGACCATCCTGAAGGATTTGCCAGGAGTTCAGAACTACTTGGATGACATCATAATTTATGGTGACTCAAAAGAGATGCATGATCAACATCTACAAGCTGTTCTGCAGCGACTGAGAGATACTGGCCTTCAGATCAACTTCAACAAAAGCTCGTTTGGTCAGACCTGCATTCCATTCCTTGGACATGTCATTTCAAAGGAGGGTCTGCGCCCGAGCCCAGATCATCTGACTGCCATCGCTGAAGCTCCTGCTCCAAAAGACATGGCAGCACTACGCTCTTTCCTCGGCTTGACTTCCTGGTTCAGCAAGTTTCTTTCGAACTATGCAACACTGGTTGAGCCACTACGACAGCTGCTCAGACCAAATGCTCAGGCTGAACTTCAATGGGACACGGCAGCAGATGAAAGCTTCGCTAAGCTGAAAACTTGAGAGTCCAGCGCTTGCCATCTATAACCCAAAGCTTCCGACCTTCATTACGACAGATGCCTCAGACTACTCCACAACAGAAAAAGAGGCCCTAGCCTGTGTATGGGCTGTGGAACGTTGGCGTACATATGTGTGGGGGCACAGATTCACACTTAGAACCGACCATCAAGCTCTTACCACCCTTCTCAACACCAAAGGCATGAACAGAGCTGGCATGAGGATCGCCAGATGGTCAGCGAGACTGATGTGTTTTCAGTACGATGTGCAGTACCGCCCAGGTTCACAGAATGTTATGGCAGACTTTCTTTCACGTGTTCCCCTCGCCAACTCCAACATTGCTGCGGAAGCTGAGCAAGAGTTATTCGCGGAGATTGCTGAGATTTCTCCTCTCCTGTCAGCCCTGCCACTTGCAGATTTCAAAGCTGAATGTGAGGACTGCCCTGAACTTACAAAGCTGAGACAGGTCATTCAGTCAGGATGGCCTAAGACGAAAAAGTCTCTTCCAAGTGATGTGCAGCTGTACTTCCTAATGCGATATGAACTTGCTGTTGAGGCACCACTGATCTTCCGTGGAACTCGCCTGGTAGTGCGTAAGTCTCTTCGACAGAGGATAGTACAACTGGCACACGAAGGGCACCAGGGCGTGGTCCGCACGAAACAACGCCTCAGAGACCTTTACTGGTGGCCACACATGGACGACCTAGTTCACACAGTTCTGTCATCCTGTACGATCTGTCAGTCATGTGACAAAACAGCCAAAACTCCTCCTGCCCCAATGCAGCCTGTTGAATTTCCAGGGGGCCCTTTTCAGCATGTGGCTGTGGACATTGTCGGCCCGTTTGAACGTGGGACTTATGACTGCAGATTTGCCATTACTCTCATTGACTATTTCAGTAAATGGCCGGAAGTTGCCTTTACTTCATCTGCAACTACAGACACAATCATAACATTCCTGTCTTCCATCTTTGCACGTGAGGGAAATCCCTGTGCCATTACAACTGATAATGGCCCACAGTTTACGTCCTCTGCCTTTGCTGAGTTTCTCACAGAGAGGGGCATCAAACACATCAGAACAAGTGTTTACCATCCTCAAGCTAACGGAGGTGTCGAGCGCTTTAACAGAGTGCTCAAGGACTGTATTCAGAAGCTCAAGCAGCCCAACGCCCATGGAAACCAGCAGTCACTGAAATGCTACACAGCTACAGAGCAACAGCTCATGCGACAACTGGTGAATCCCCTTTCCAGCTTCTGAGAGGACGACCGATGTGGACAAAATTAAATGTTCTGCTAAACCCTGAACACAGAGAAAAATAAGGTCACATTGCAGCCAGAGTTGCCCTACAGCAGGAAAAGAGCAAACGCTACACGGACATGAAACGAGGTGCGAAACCTCCCAAGGTCACAGTCGGTGATAACGTCCGGGTACGCAAGCCTTTTCATGTTGGAAAAGGAGAGAGACAGTACACTGATCCCATGTCTGTGGAGCAACAGACAGGATTGAGCACCTTCATCCTGAGCAACGGGAAAAGGTGGAATGCAGCACGCCTTTCTCTCTGCCCAAAGAGCAAAGAGGAGGAACAGAGAGCTGGTACAGTACAGACCACCAGTCCAGCTGAGACCATAACAAGACAAACTGCTCAGAGAGAGAGACAGAAACCAGCCTGGACCAAAGACTATCATACTTGCCAACTCTCCCGATTCACGCGGGAGACTCCCGATTTTTAACCCTATCTCCCGTGATGCTCCCGGTCAGTAATTTCTCCCGTTAATCTCCTGATTTTACAGTGAAGGAAACAAGTAACATTGTGGGGGATTTGTCGCAGTATCTGGCAACCCTGGCCTGCATGCGCGTATGAGGCAAGCCGGCGACGTGACTCAGTCGCTCGCTGGAGGCAGTGATACGCCAAGTAGCGTTGATACTGCCGGAAAATAATAATAAGAAGAAGTCACTGGCTGGTAGTTGACAGAGATGGATAGAGTCAGAGAAAGACTGACACCTGACACTCCGCCAAAGAAACGAAAAACTGAAAAAGAAAAAAAGAAATATGCGTCCAGATTTAACACAGCGTGGACCGAGACCTTCCCCTGGGTTAGAGCCAGCCGGTGTAGTACCCACCATGCGTTTTGTAAGGCTTGTCATGTTGATTTTAATGTGGAGCACGGCGGAAAAAATGATTTGATGAAGCATGCTAGCACTGCTAAACATAAAGTAGCCATAGAAGGACAGAGGGGAATGCCAAAGATGGACTCATTCTTCATTAGAGGACAGACGGAGGCTGATCTAGTGACCAAGGCAGAATGTAAAATGGCCAGGCTGATTGCAAAAAACAACTTGCCAATGGCATTCAGCGATGAGTTCAGCAAAAGTGTTGCTGCCATGTTTCCTGATTCAGTCATCGCCAAGAAGTACTCCTCTGGGAGAACAAAAACAACACAGATTATCAAAGGTAAGAAACATGATTAGCTATTTCTTTTAATGTATGTTTCACAAAGCGGTTTTTGAAACAAGGCAAAGGAAAAACGTTTTACCTTGACTTGAGATGCTGGTGTAGTTTTGCTAATATTCTATTGCTGGCTGGCTAGCTACCAGCAACATGGCTAGCTGGCTTAGTGATAAGCTACCAGCAAGTTATATTATATGTAAACAAAAGCAATAAGGTGAGCAACCAACGAAATAAAGCTGTGCTCTTTCCCTTCTCATTACTCTCTCCATAATAGTAACTATTTCTTTTTAATTACGCTTATTTGTGGGGTAGGCTTACTATATTGCTGGATGGAGAATATACATGCCAAATTGAGGCAATTTGAACCATATCATCTCAATTAATAGTGAATTGAAAAATCATTTTGTAACTTTGCAGGAGCCATCACCTTGGAGCTGGATGACCAAGTCACCAAGACATGCCAGACTAAACCATTTGCTCTTCTTTGTGATGAGTCCAACAACATAAAGCAAGACAAGGGATTCGTGATACTGGCCAGGGTCTACTGTGAGGCTGAGATGCAGGTACTGGAATGTCTGTTGAGTTGAATGTCTGATTTTGATTATATTTTTAGTTTATGTTCATGATTATTGTGTCTTGTAAGCCCATAAGGGCTGGACATCCTATTTGTGGTGCATGATGACACTTAAAAAAATATTCCAATTCCAAAAATGCAGGTGGCCACCAGGTTCTTAGACATGCCAGTTTGCAACATGGGGAATGCTGAGAACCTGTATGAAAAGCTAGCATCCACTTTGAGGTGAGCTTTGTGTGAAAGCATAACATTACCATGCTTTAATTACCGGTAGGATTACTCTTCAGAGTAGAAAAGCACTATATTAATGCATTTCATTTATCATGTATGTATATTTCAATTCTTTCATGAAATGTTTTTGTTAGGGAAAGGAACATTCCTTGGGAGGGGCTCATAGCCTTTAACTCCGACAATGCCAGCGTAATGAAGGGCAGACACAATTCAGTGATCACCAGACTTCGGAGCAGCCAACCACATGTCCAAGACTTGGGCTGCATATGCCACCTGGTGCAGCTTGCCACGGGTTGTGGCGTCAAGGCCATACCTCTTCCAGTGGAGGACTTCTTAGTCGGTATATACTACCACTTTGACAAGAGGTAAATATATTGAGTATTATTTATTTCCACACATTGTATTGGGTACTTTTACTTAAGTAAATGATTTCAATACTTCTCCCACCACTGACCTTATACCATTTTGTTCCTTGCTATGAATATTACAAACCTTACCAATTTAATATTTTACTATCTCTTTCCTTCAGCGCAAAGAGGTGTGAGTTGTATAAAGAATTTGTGCACTTCACCGACTCTGACTCCCTCAAGCTCCTGAGGTACTGCTCCACCAGGTGGCTCAGCCTCCTCACCTGCATTCAGCGAGTGCTCAACCAGTGGGCAGCTCTACAAGCCTACTTTGATAGCCATGATGAGGTGGAGAGGAACGCCAAAATCCGTGCCCTGGCAGGACATCTCCGTGACCCTGAGATGAAAGCGTACTTCTTTTTCCTGAGTGTGGCTCTAAAGCCCTTAGCAGACTTCAACACATCCTTTCAGGTGGGTAGCTTATGGATATGATATAATAATGAAAACATGATATACAGTATGTATTTCCTATGCCTTTTATTTACATGATTTTTCTTCTATTTCCCCACAGTCAGACCAGGTCATGATTCACAAACTAGAAAGAGAGATGTGCAAGCTGGTCAAGCGATTCCTCGGATACCTTGTTCCAGCAAGGGCAATCATGGACATCCCACTGAAGGAAATCCAGTATGGAAAGGAAAACCAGCTTGCTGATGAAGACCTTTTCATCGGAACAGCGACAAAGGAATTCATCAGAAATGAAGACCTTACACCCACAACGGAGAGGAGATTCTTTCAGTGAGTACACTACTGCTTCTCATTTGATATTATGAACTCAAATTATTTTTAATAGTAATATACTATTAATGAAAGCTGTAGGTGTCCCCTAAAATAATCATCAGTATTGCACATCTTATTTCAACTTTTAGGGCAGTGAGAGCCTTCTATGAAGCATCTATTGGAAAGATGCTGAAGTCCTTCCCCATTGAGAACCAAATGCTCAACGACCTCAGGACGCTGGACCCAACCTATCGGCTCGACATCACTCCAGACACAGGTAGGATTATGCTTGGTTTTGATAGTTAAGTGAAGATAGGAAGAGAGGTCATGAAGTCAAGCATCATTCCACTTTTTTAATTTTCAGTGGAAAGGCTAGTGGTCCTGTTTCCTCAACTAGGCCTGTCAGGAGATGCAGATAAGCTGAGGGAAGAGTTGGTGGACTACCAAGTGGCAGATAGCAAGGAGCTTCCACAGGAAGAGAGAGTCGACAGGTTCTGGGGTCTGTTAGGGAAATATGAGAGGTTCACAGGTCTGGCATCTCTGATGAAGGCTATGCTCTGCATCCCTCATAGTAATGCTAGCTCAGAGAGGTCCTTCAGTATGGTCAGAAAAATTCTGACTGAAAATAGAATGAACATGGATAACTCTACTCTTTGTGCCCTCATGTCCTGCAAGATCAACCATACCACCCCTGGCTACAAGTATGATCCCTCGAAGAAGGTTCTCGCCGCTGCCAAGCATGCCACCTACGAGTACAACAAGTCCTTGAGTGACAAAGGGAACAAGGATTAAGGCTTGGACATTCACACACTCACTAAGATGCACACAATTCAGTGTCCAGTTAGTGTTGTTTGTAAGGCAACTCTTTTGCACATTGTGTACAATATTGTATTTCTGTACACATTCTTTTTCAGTACTTTTGAGATTTTGAGGAGGGAAGGTGTATCTATTTTTAATTTGATGTGCAATAAATACTGCGTTCTAAATGCATTGCAGTGTAACCGCCTTATTATTTAGCCTTCTGGTACTCATTTCAACAATTAAAACTGCTCATTTTTTCATTGTCCTCAATGGTAAACAGAATCATGTATTGAATATCAAAGAAACAACATTTTCAGAACAAGGTTCCTTCATCAGGTTTAAAATACAAGGCAAGAAATTATGACAATTTATACGCACACCTGGCGAAGGAACCTTGTTCCTTGGGCCGATACACCGATGAAAAAAATCTCCCTATTTTTCACAACCCAATGTTGGCAAGTATGGACTATGTGTTGAAATAGCTCCAAGCCTAAAGCAAAACAAATGTGAAGTTGATTAAGTGACAGTAATGTGAATTTCAGTTGCTACATTTTGAATTGATATAGGTCACATTTTCAGTTATTCTTATGAAGTAAGGTCAAGTGAAATGCCTGAAGAATTTATTTTGGTCTACTTTATATGTATACAGCATTTGTTTATGTTTGGAAATACCTGACGTACGGTACAGTCACTTTTCTAAGTATGGTATATAGAAAGATATGATTTCAGGTTACAATAACACTGTTACAGTTGTAATATTACATTAACAGACTGAATAGAACAAGCTGGGAAATGTTGAACATTAAGTTACGTGGTAATGTTACCTTACAGAAGAAGAAAATGTTTACTACTGCTGCTAAAAGTTGTTCATATGGAGAAGTAGTATTTCTATGAGTAACAGGGGAGTTGTTGTGTTTACAGACACAGATAAGAACGGTAATATTGAGACACTACACTGTATGGCCAGTGAGTGGCGCTGTAAGATGGTGATAGTGGATTAAGACTGGATAGAGAAGCACGAAGGAGAGTTCAGAAAGCGATGCTACGAGATATACATGTACCCTGCTACTAAGAGTTCAGTAAAGTAACTAAACTGTTCGTCTGGCTCCTCTACTTTACTCACCTACACCACAGATCCCAAGTCCGCTTTTACAAGATAATACTTAATAATACTTAATACTTTTGTGACACCGAATCTGTAATCAATTCTAAAAAAGTAAAAAGTGAAATCTGTAGTCAGTATTTGTGTAGGATATAGGAACTGCTTTTCCTCCGCTCTCTCCTCATGCTTGGCGCCCGCGCACTGATACGCGCGCACACGCCAGCAGCCCTGTCAGTCACATCATCACAGGGGAGAATAAGTGAAGCTCTGCAGTATGGCAGACAGAAAAAGAAACATAGTTTCGCGTTATTTCACTCCAGTGAAAGCAAATGAAGCAACTTGTGACATGTGTCGAAAGTCTGTGAGGTATTGTGGCAACCTAAATCTAAACAAACACTTGAAGATGAACCACATAGAAAAGCATGACGAGTTACAGCGGAGGCGATTAGAGGAGTGTGAGAGAGAGGGAGCGCAGGGAAATGACCCCACACCTGCCGCCCGAATGAGACAGACCTCTATGATGGAAAGCCCTTCGGAGAGGCAGGCAATATCCAGGTATATAGTGAAAATACGTCACAGTGCCCATCACAGGCCTATAGACGTAGATTAGATAATTTACATAAAATACCAGAATGTATTTTGTCAATTTTGCATTAAAACATAATCTTTATTTTTTTTATTATTATTTTAGTGTTTAGTTAGAAAAACAACGTTGCCTTCCAGAACAATATGTAGTAAATTTAACTCGTATTCCTGCCATCATCTTAACACAATTCAGTGTCACTTTTATCAAAAGTTGGATAATGCATTGTATAATTAAACTTGTACTACTTAAATGGCACATTCAAGTGAACCTGTAGCTATTAAGTCTATTGTTGGTTGTGTTTGAGTTATACTTCCCATAAAAAGACTTCCTTATACATCAAAAATATTTTAATTTTTTATAGATGACTCCCAAAGAGCTGCAGAGATTACAAGAAGTCTGGGAGAAATTATCGTAAAGGACCTACAGCCAATATCAATAGTAGAAGACAGAGGTTTTAAGGCATTTGTTAAGACTCTTGATCCCCGCTACAAAATCCCAAGCCGCAAACATATGATGGAATGCACAATTACAGACTTGTACAACGACTGTAAAGAGAAAGTAAAGGCAGCTCTACAACGTGCACACAGTGTGGTTCTCACAACAGATATGTGGACTTCGTGGTCCACAGAAGCATATTTGACTGTGTCCTGTCATTTCATTGACAACTGGCAAATGCAAGAGTTTGTTTTGGAAACTCGTTGTTTCCTTGGTCAGCACACAGCAGACAACATCAGTCTAGAGCTGAAAAGAATCACAGATGAATGGGCCATAACTCAGAAGGTGATAGCAGTTGTCACAGACAACGGTGCTAATATGGTTTCTGCAGTTCACAAGGCTGGGTGGAAGCACTACCCTTGCATCGCTCACACCTTAAACCTTGTCATAAAAGATGCAATAAAAGCGGTCCCTGAAGTTGCTCAGCTCTTGACAAAATGCAGCAGCATAGTCTCCTTTTTCCACCATAGCACAAAGGCTACAGAGAAGCTGAAGCAGATCCAAAAACAACTGAAGGTTGCAGAGCATAAACTGATCCAATCAGTGGAAACTAGGTGGAATTCAGTTTTCTACATGTTAGAGAGGCTCCATGAACAGAGGGAAACCGTGATCACAGTCCTTTGTCTACTTGGGAAGAACTCTTTTTGCTTAAATGATGAAGAGCTCTCCATGATCCACCTAATTGTTGAGGCCTTGAGACCCTTTGAGGAGGTGACAAGAGAGGTTTCAGCAGAAAAATATGTCTGTGTGTCAAAAGTTATCCCCCTTGTATCACTTCTTCACAGAGCAAATGCAGCCACTGAGCGTCAAGGTCTCTTTCAGCAGAGCTGGCACTGCAATCTCAACGCAGATTCCATGGGATTGAAACCTACCACAGTCTTGCTGCCAGCACTTTCTTGGATGTCAGGTTTTTAAACCTTGCATTCCGTGACAAAGACAATGTAGAAAACATGAAAAAGCGACTCCTCGCTGAAATGCAGGAAACTTATCAGCTAACCTCAGAGTCGTCTTCTGCAGCCCCACCAGCAGCTGCCTCAGCACCTGGGCCGAGCTCTGCCTCACCAGGGAGTGCTGCACCTTCTTCCAGCTCTGCCCCAGTGAAAAAAGGGATATGGGCCGATTTTGACACCGCACAACAGGTACTGATGCACTTATTGAAATACGTCGCTACGCGGAGGAAAAGCCAGTTCCAAGGGACCAGGACCCATTACTTTGGTGGCAAAGTCACGAGCAAGCCTTCCCATCCCTAAGCAGACTTGCAACCAAGTACCTCAGAATCACTGCTTCATCTGTACCCTCAGAGAGGATATTTTCCAAGGCAGGAGAGTTAGTGAGCCAGAGAAGAAACAGACTGAAGAGGGATCATGTCAACATGCTGTTGTTTCTTAACAAAAACATGTAAATAGGAAATGATAGAGAATGTAAAATGTGACCTTTGTTGTCAAAGTTCAAGTTCAAGTTCTGTCAAGTTCTAACCTGAAGACCATTCCGTCTGGTCCAAAAAGAATTATATTGAAGTCAAAGTAACTGTTCTTATTTTCATTTTTTTTTTTTTTTTTGAGAGAGATTTTTTTAAAAATGTGATTTGCTCAGATTTTCAGTTGACCTGTTGATTTTCAGTTGACATGTGGATTTGCACAGATTGTCTTTAATTGCTCTGATTAAAGAGAAAACAAAATCTGATTTTTGGCAGCTTGTTCAATTCTTATACATATGTATAAAATACATTTTTCATAATCACATTCACAAGTGTTCATTGTAAAAGTCATAATTTACATATACACAAGTGGACGTCTAAGTATCAATATCAATATCGGGATACTAGCCTTGGTATTACTTGGTATCAGATCGAAAGGAAAAACAGTGGTATCGCACATCCCTAACAGATAGTTACTTCCCCTTTCTTTCTTCTTCCTTCACTATCTCACAGTGCCCCCTTGTGGCAGAACGTGAACTCAGGAATCTAAGTGAACACAACAGTGTGTTGCTCTAATAAACATGTATCATGTATGAGAATATGGAAGGAGGGCTCAAGACTATGGACAAAGAGATGCAGCAAGAGGACTTTGTGAGTAATACTCTGATATATATGTAAAACACATTGAGTGCATGTCTCTGTCTATTGATTTGTCTGATGCTGTGACGGAAACAGTAAACAACTGTAATCTCCTCAGTCCTCTGGTCCTTTCAGGACCAAAACCAGTGATTGGATATACAGTTCAGTTAATGTGGTGAACTGAAGTTTTTCAATATACTGATGATGAAAACGTGGAACTTTGGCACTTATAATGAAATTAAGAACTCAAATTCCATCTCTGTGTCCTCTGAGTTAAATAATGTATTGAATATTCTTCAGTCGCTGTTGCTGTTTTCCCCATTAAAATGGAAGTCAACTGGATCCCTGAAACATGGTACACGAGCTGGTGATGAAACTAAAGTGAGTGGTATAAAAATGGGCTTGATGTGTACATAAATTACAGGTATACATCAACTTGCACACAAGTCTAACTTAAACTCATGTAGAGGTCATGCGCCATGTGTTGTCTGATCAGGGTCTGGATTACTAGGCGTGTTTATTCTGAAAAATGTGTTGATGAAGGTTTGACCCCTTTTGACATTTGAACAGGAGAAAATTACCCATTTCTCTATGGAGAGAATTATGTTCCTTCATTATCTAATCAAATAGAATAGATTTGAAACGAAAAACTTTTATTTGATTTGATTTGATTTGAGAGCAAAAGAGAATAAGTAGTAAAAAATATGAGAGAGCATATTTCTTCAACTTCAAACCTTTGCTTGCTAATCAGTCCTCTTTGCTTGCGGGTTATAAAGTTTTGTTTGCAAATCAGTCCTCTTTGCTTGCAAGTTCTAAAGTTTTGCTTGCGAATTTAACTGCACTTGATGGGCGGGGCCTACGCTGGTGGATGAGAGAAGAGTTTCTATTGATTGGTTTGACCTGGCTCCTGCGCCAGCTACGCCTTCCGCATTACACCTACTTCTCCCTTGTGCTGTGCTGCTTGGAGGTAAGTTGATAGCCTGTTGCTCTTGAAACGTTTCCCATAAGTAATGAATTGTGCTATATGTCATTGGCATATGTACAGGCTACAGCCTGTCGTACATTCACAACAACAACAACAACAATTTAACAAATTCACACCCATATTTCTAACCAGCCAGCATTACTGGTCTATACAGGAGTAGCTGTGTCAGACGGTCCGACTTAAATGACACTGAATGATGCTTTTGACCTCCGAGATGTAGAATGTGTAGGCTATAGAAGAGAAACGCAAATATCAGCACCACTGATCTGTATAATCAGACCAAAGGACATTGTTAAATTATTCATCATGTGTGTTTGTTGACATTAGAACAGCTGTAGTGAGAACCGGATCCAGGAGGAGTAGCGGCAGCCCACTACACAGTGGAAACTGGCACCGCGTTCAGCTGTAGTTTAGTAATCCACAGTAGTATTGTTGTGTGGGAACTGTGACGTTTTGGCACCGCGAGTACCATGCAACACTAAATGTTTAAATCACAGCCCTACGTTGTATACGCCTCCCTGTAATTCACTCACTTAGGCTACTCTGCTCAGGCCGTAACTAGCAGAGACAACCATGTTGCTGCCAATCAGTGTGCTTGCAGCAGCAGGGCATTATAATTCATAACTTGTGTTGTTGTTGTTGTTGTTGTTGTTGTGACTGTACGGCAGGCTGTAGCCAACGATATATAGCGCAATTCATTACTTATGGGAAACGTTTCAAAAGCAACGGGCTATCAACTTACCTCCAAGTAGAGCTTAGATCAGGCCCAAAAAATCAAACCCGATCCTACCCGAGCCTGTTTACGTTGTGTCCAAGCCCGGCCTGGCCCGGCCCGGCCCGTCACATTAACTGTAATTATGAGCCCGATTTAAACGCGCCAATTTTTTTAATACGTGGTGTAACAGTCAGAGTTATTCAATGTAGCGCCACTAGGTGGCACCTCCTTTTGTTCAGTGGGTAATGTAACCTGTACGATGAAGAAGAGCAGGTGTACTTCCGCTCCCCTAGAGAAAGGATACTGCCGACAGAGCAAAGACTCCCCATTTTATTTTGTTAAGTGTTGGTGCAAGAACCTCTGCCTGGATTATTTGCATGTATGCCTGTAAAATCTAGTGCCGTAGAGACCTGGCATGGTATGGTCAGTATTATGAATAAAAGTGCCGTGCAGAAACCCCCACATGTTGCCTGCTGTCTCTTGAGTAAACGGAGGCACCCGCACTAAAGTGGACCATCACCTTCCCCTTCACCAGCCCACATTACAGTGGGCTGTTATAACTGATGTTCTCAACTACAACTCCGAGTTGTTTGAACTACAGAAATCTGTTTACAATCATCTTAATGAATAATGCAACAAGGACGAAGCATGTAAACTGCGTTGTTTGTTCATTCAGAACGTAATGGATCACAAATGAATAAAGTAATGATTTAAAAAAAAAAAAACATACACAAATGCCTGATCAAGGGCCCGGCCCGGCCTGAGGATAGTCTGGGCTCGGGCTTGGCCAGAGAATCTAAACTCTACCTCCAAGCAGCACAGCACAAGGGAGAAGTAGGTGTAATGCGAAAAGCGTAGCTGGCGCTGGAGCCAGGTCAAACCAACCAATAGAAATTCTTCTCTTATCCACCAGCGTAGGCCTCGCCCATCAAATCAAATCAAATTAAAAAAAAGGCCCTTTTAACAGGGAAAAAAATGCGGAAGAAACCTCAGGGAGAGCCACAGAGGAGGGATCCCTCTCCCAGGACGGACAGACGTGCAATAGATGTCGCATGTACAGAGCAGATCAACGAGATCACAATGTATTCAATTATAAGCGATGGTTGACAGGAGTGAAAGTACATAAAGATGTATTACAGCAATAATAATGAAATGCACATGGAAATGTGATTACTAGTGATAACAGTAGTAGTGATTAATGGTAAGGATAGTATGTAGTAATGCATTACAATAATAGTAGTGGAACGTATGTAACAGATGTGACTAATATTAGCGACAGTAGTGGTGGGTGTCAGGCAGGGTCATGGCAGTAGGCACATCCACGATCCGGCAGGGTCATAGCAGTAGGCGCATCCACGATCAGGCAGGGCCATGGCAGTGGGCGCATCCACGGTCAGGCAGGGCCATAGCAGTGGGCGCATCAAGTGCAGTTGATTTGCAAGCAAAACTTTAGAACTTGCAAGCAAAGAGGACTGATTTGCAAACAAAACTTTATAACTCGCAAGCAAAGTGGACTGATTAGCAAGCAAAGGTTTTTGACTTTAAAGCAAAGAGGACTGATTTATAAGCAAAATGGTCCGGGTATGAAAGTATAATCCGTTTTTCTGTCAAAACCAAAAAACCAATAAACTGAAACAGCGCCCCTTTTTCCTTCTTTCGTTTTGAATCAAAAACGAAAAAACCAAAACCAAATAACGGCCGAAATTTGGTTTTTGCAAATTCATTTTTTCGTTTTTCGTTTCTTTTTTTCATGAATATGATGGCGAATATGACGGCAGACAGACCGGAAGCGGAAGTGAAGTGTAAAACTGTCAAAATAATAGTTTAGCGTGCTGGCGCTAACTTCTTAGCATATTATAGACTACCATCCTCTTTCTACACCATATGGTTCACATTTATTTTACTTCTATGAAACTATAACAGCTGGTTGTTTGGAAGAACGTGTTAGGCCTATAATTATAATTTTATGCAGCTTATTCGACAATGCTGTAAACCAACAACCACGCCCCTTCCAGGAGGCTATCGTGGAACTGATCACTGTGTCGCGGCAGCAAGGGTAAAGACAAAAGGAAGAAAACAGATAGCTGTTGCTATCGTTTATTTTGTTTAAATGGGCGAAGGTTGATCTGCAATGCTCAGCTGTCAGAAATTAAAAGCTTGCCTCATTGTCATATTTGGCTGTGATCACTTTTTTGTAGGCTATTCCTCACAGCTCTCCATTAAATCAACCTGCTCCTCCCGACTGAAATGAAGTGATCACAGGCGCAGCTCATCACCGCCGTGACACCAGTTGGGTCTGTCAGGGGATTTAGTTTTTGTTGAGCCGCATCATGAACACAGAGCCTGGCTGTGTTGGCCATTATCCGCCGTGGTAGCCCTGAGGTCTACTATTCATGTAAAAACTGCGCCACCCTGTGGCTAAACAACTGCACTTAAATTCTCATTTTCAAAATCATTCAAGACAGTCTGGCTGCAGACCTGCACTGTCAGGACACCTAGTCTTGACTGTGGGTGACTTGATAGATGTTCTTAATTTAGGCAGGGAACGTAAAGCCTAGCTAATAGTAAAGTTTTTCCACAAAGTGCATTCACACACTCGGCTAAAATTATAATTATAGGCCTAACACGTTCTTCCAAACAACCAGCTGTTATAGTTTCACAGAAGTAAAATAAATGTGAACCATATGGTGTAGAGAGAGGACGGTAGTCTATAATATGCTAAGAAGTTAGCGCCAGCACGCTAAACTATTATTTTGACGGTTTTACACTTCACTTCCGCTTCCGGTCTGTCCTCCGTCATATTTGCCGTCATATTCATAAAAATAAAGAAACGAAAAACGAAAAAAATGAATTTGCAAAAACCAAATTTCAGCCGTTATTTGGTTTTGGTTTTTTGGTTTTCTCGTTTTTTGATGCTGACAGCAAAAACCGTTTTACCGTTTTTGATTCAAAACGAAAAAAGGAAAAAGTGGCGCTGTTTCCGTTTATTCGTTTTTTTGGTTTTGACAGAAAAACGGATTATACTTTCATACCCAGACCCAAAATGGTTGTATGTTTTTACTTACAAACATTAGTTTTGATTGAAGTTGAAGAAATTTGCTCTCTAACATTTGTCTTTAAATTGCAACCTGTTCTGTTTCGATCTAAAAAATAATAATAAATTGATTGCCACTTTCTCTCACATCTCTTTTTTGGTTTCAATTCTATTCTATTTGATTGAATAAAAAAAGGAACAAAATTCTCTCCATATTTCTCGGTATGAGCACACTCTGTATGAGAACTTTAACACAAAATTGTACAAATTCCATGATGTATCTTTTAAAGCAGAAACCCATTATTACATTTGTACTTGAACCCAATTCCTGTCCTCTCCATGTGTCCCTCTAGTTAGAAAAGTGCTATCCCCATTAAAAGAGAAGTTGACTGGATTCTCAAGATGTGGTTACAGTTATAAGTTAACTTGCACACAGGTCTAGGGTAAAATCATGCAGAGCTCACGTGTCTAGGTTGTCTAATCAGGGTCTGGATTACCAGGCAAAGGTTATCTGATTATTCTGAAAAATGTGTTGATGAAGGTTTGACCCCTTTTTACATTTGAACAGGAAAAAATTACTTATTTTATCAGTATGAACACTTTTAATACAAAATTGTGCAATTTCTGTGATGTATCTTTTTAAGCAGAAGCCCATGAGGGAGGGTGTGTCCGAAATTGATCCTTGCAGCCTTGATGAGGAGGGCAGTAAGACGGATGAGGTGAGAGTACCATCAGTGTCATTCAGTGTAGTGTAGTGGTTCTGAATCCAGGTCTTGAAGGCCACAGAACATTTTATTTTTTCATCTTGTATTTTTAACAGTCAGTGATTATGTCAGGGGTCTTGTCTTAGCCAGGACTTGGTTGCTTGATGTTGACTGGCTAAAGACAGTTGATGTAATGAAACAAGTGTCAGAGTATGGTGAAGTGGAAAACCTTCAGTGCTGTTGATGTAGAGGACGAAAGATTTAGGGCGAATCCTGGAGCGTTTACCCTATTGGTGCAGTTCGTTTGGGAAGGTGTGAACACATCAATCGCACTCGGGTGCGGACCAAAACAACTGGACCGAGACCTTGTTGAAGAGGTGGTCTCGGTCAGATTTCAAACAAACTCTGGTACGATTCGTTTGTGGTGAGAACATGATCCAACCTCGATCCGACCCAACTGCAGGAAGCATTAAGCATGTTTTCGACTAAACCACCTCCCATAGCCTGCTATGCTGTGCATTATGGGTAGAATAGCCTTTACAACATGCAGCATGAACAATGATGTACTCCAACAGAAAGTCTCCTCTGTCAAATGGAGCAGATGTGAAGATGCCAAGACCTATTTGAGACACAAAAAACAAAGTAGTGACATATAGTAAAATCATAATTTAAAGTTTAATCATGACTAAAAAGTCAGAAGATTCAACTTACCTTTGAAGGCATTGATGTATTTGATGTCAAGTCCCACTTTGTCCTTTCCAGTAGTCACATAAAATTTTGCATCTTCCTTTGGATTTATGCGTCTTCACCTTTGCCTGTTTCACTGGCAGGTGTCATTAGACTGATGATGATAGATAATCATGATCAGAAAAATAAAACAGCTTGTACACTACTGATAACATCGTTACTGAATCCAGACTTACTTTTACACTGCTTAACAAATTAATTTACTACATGTGCACATATTTATATAGCACAAAACAAGCTTACAAAGTCCTTCACAGAAGAAGAAAAAACATCAGATAAATAAACACAGATAACAAAACCAACTCCCGGGAACCTCTAGTAGGCCTCATGGACTATGATCACCATCTAAAAGTCCTACAGACAGGGCTAGGAGAGCAAAATGTTTGAACTGACATTCGCCAGCAACATAGCAGCTTAGCCAGACACACATTTCATATAAACTATAAAAATAAAGGGGGAAAAAAACAGGAGAAAAGTTATCAGTCAACTGTGCTGTTACTTTAATGGGGGATGCACATGTGAGATTCACAACGGTGTCAAGTCAATTGATGTGGCTGCAGAACCACTTCTAATAAGCATGAAAGAGGAAGATATCACATCAATACACAAGATGAGCAAGACGGGTGAGGTAATTCAGACATTAAACTCATTTGGTCAAATGCTCTAGTTGGATGAGCTGATGACATGTCATGGCACTGTAAAAAAAGATGGTGGTGTGAAACTGGAATAATGCACCCTAAAGTAAAATGTCATTGGCCATTTTAAACCTCACTTTGGGGCAAAGTCTAAGTCGATCTGAACTATCGCGAGTCTTGTTCATCTTGTCCGGCGCGGCTTCCGTTGTGCAATCGGCTGTGAGGGAGACTCGCGTTAACGCGGAGTGTGCCTCCATTGGACGAGCAGTATGGAGGAATTTTACAAAGTTTTTGTGTAGTTTTATGGACCTTTTCCTCTCGGGCACAATTGACGCTCGTTATTAGGGCTGAGTACCGAACTTCGGGTCTTTAATGGCACCGACCGAAATGCTTCTGTAGTACCGAGTATCAAAATATGCCTTGTCTTTCGATGCCAAGTTTCGGTTCCCAGAGGTTAATCACGGGATCAAGATCTGATAATGCTGCCGATGATTGGCTGTAACGTTACGGCATGCCGGAAGTGTTTGACTGCAAGACAAGCGGACCGACCATCCTCCTCTCAGCACTTAAGTCCGCCTGTGCAGGGCTCTATACTGCGAGTATTTCACTCGCATTTGCCCCTTGAAAAATGTATGTGCGAACCGGGAAAATGATTTTGGAGTACAGTGTGCGAGCAAAGGTCACAAGTTACCATCACAACCACAAGTTACCAGCCTTTTTCACACAGACGCCGCATTATCGCCGTAGCGGCGGTTCGCCAATTCTCCACCATTGGTTGTTCACACAGAGCCGAGCAGCTCCAGCGTAAAAGACGAACCAGAGCATAATTCACACAGAAAGTCGGCGTCTGTGAGGGTTGACATACAGTTGGTGAGTTTAAGTTTTTTGACAGCGACAGATGCTGTTTTTCGGCCAGAAATGTGACGAAGAGTCGGTCGGACAGACAGGAGGCCAGAGGCTTTTCCTCATATAAGTTGCCGAAGACACGACCAGTTACTACCTTACAGTTGTATGGTCATGTGATGTTGCTTTGTGGGACATTTCTCTATATTTTGTTGAGTGATGGACCTGTTCAGTTATCAGACAGTGAACACAAAAATCATTGTTTTGCAAAAAAAAAAAGTTTTGTGTTGCCTGCAATGAAAAAAATTATATCAAATACTGTAAGTCTGTTGAAAAACAGCTGAAAAATAAAACTCAAGATTTGTACTGTAATGTGTTATGTAATAGTATTTGTGTTAGAACTAATATTATAAAATTGGTATCGAAAAAAGTATCGTTCAGGAACCGGTATAGAAATGAAGGTATCGGTATTGGTGCCGGTATCGAACATTTTTGATTGATACTCAGCCCTACTCGTTATATGGATTATTCCTGCCGGAGAGTACCCCCCTCGGGTCTCCAGCTGCACTTTGAGGAAAAAGAAACTACACCGGACTTCTCATCAGCATGAGGGTGAGTCGATAATGACTGAATTTTGTTTTAGAGTGAACTATTCCTTTAAAGCTATCTACAACCAGTGGGATTGAGACCTGTTGCCCAGGAGCTCAGCACGTCCCTGATCCGGAAGCAAAACTGACTGTGGACTCTTTTAATGGACTCTTAAAAGTATCTTTTAATTCATATTATTGACCTTGTAATAAAATAATATATTTGTAGAAGAACATTCCCCTCTGGTCTCTGCTGTTTGGGGTGGTTGCTCCCCTAACAGAAATAATTGTGGTCTTGCACCCTGTCCCAGTCACTCCACTCGGTGACAGATACACTAATAATAAATAATTTAATTTTTTTTTTTTTTTTTATTAATCACTGGCGATCAATAAAGCACTCGCTTTATGTGACGGGGCACCACCTCCATGGTTTGTCTGTTTGAATAATCCGGGGGGAATTAATCAAATCCGACTGGACAAGGTTAACTTGTAACAATTCTAATCAATTTCAGATCAATTTATTCAATCTCATAGCTGAAGTAGTGATTTCTACAGTATCCATCGGTTCTCCACATTAAAAACAAACCTGCACAGACAACGACATACGGCTAAATATGTTTAACTAGATAAATCAGGGTGAATAAATGAAATGGTAATTTAAACAACAAAAGATAACAGTAAATTTGGAGTCTGTAATGATAAAGGTAATGGGATTATATGAACATGTGCGGATGGTAAGATCGCGGGTCGGGTGAAGCCTTCAAATATTACAAGAATAATTTTAGTACTAACAAAACCCTAACCGAATTTCTCTTAAGATAAACAGATATGAATCAGAAGCCAAAAGACACCAACTCGTGTTTCATGTGTGAATCAAGCTGTTATGAGCGATGGAGAACCTACTTTCTTAGCAGAGTTGTGGAGTCAGCAGCGGCAGGTTTCTCTCCAGTGATTTGCGACTCTAGCTGGCAGTCCCGGTCCAATGGCCGAGTGTCGCAGCTCGTCCGGTATCCGCCGGTTGGCGACCTCGGTCCGATGTCGTAGGAAGAGTGCAGCTCGTCCATTACCGAGCCGGTGACAATTTTGGCTCAATGCCCAGCGGGATGGTACTGCTAGTGAGCGTTGGGTTCAGAGCCGGTATGGCTTGTCAAAGAGTTTCTTTCGCTGGAAACCGCTTGCACGGTTTAGGACAGCAAGTTGCTGTAGTGTCGTGATGATGATTTTAATAAAGATGTACTTCTTTGTTCCTTCGAGTGGCTCTCAGGCTGTGACTTTGTAAACTAAATTTAACTTCTTGAATAAAATAACTGAGGATGATACATTCCGTTATTACTCAATACAAGATAATTTAAATTAAGTTCACTTCCTCTAAATCAGGTTACAATACTTAACTGTATAAAACAAATTAAAACAGAACTTCGTTCTGCTAGAAACTTAATAAAAAGAAGTTAATGTGGTGAAAAATATAGTGAGAAAAATCAACGAGTGAGCACTTCGGCTGAGATCGCTGTCTTGAAGCGTGTTTCAAAGTAAAAAAATAAAGAGCGGAAAAATTAAAAGAAGAGGGTTTTTAAGAGTAAGAGATTTCAAGAGAGAGCGTTAAAGGATAAGTACCGTTTTTTACAACCTGGACCTTATTTCTGGCAAAAGATATGGTCATTTACTCACCCAGATAACTTTGGTGTCATTCGGCGTCGTTCGGACGAAATTAGATCCAGTGTAGCGGCGATATATCCATATAATGGGAGAGACGGGGCAGCGACACACAGCCTCTATATAATGCATTATCTGCCACGAAACTAGTTAATTTCATCAATATTTTGTTACGATATGCTAGCGCTATTAGCCTCTGAGTCCGGGCTCGTCCGTTATCAACATCCGGGGTCAAACTAGCAGCAGCAGCTACAGGTAAACAAGGCGCGCTGTCGCGGGTGCGCGCGCAGCTCAGAGACGACATCTTCCAGGTCAGAGGTAGTAGATCAGCCTACAGACCCCGGATGTTGACAATAGACGAGCCCGGACTCAGAGGCTAATAGCGCTAGCATTTCATAACAAAATATTGATGAAATGAACTAGTTTCGTGGCAGATAATGTGTTATATAGAGGCTGTGTGTCGATGCCCCGTTACTCCCATTATATGGATATATCGCCGCTACACTGGATCTAATTTCGTCCGAACGACGCCGAATGACACCAAAGTTATCTGGGTGAGTAAATGACCATATCTTTTGCCAGAAATAAGGTCCAGGTTGTAAAAAACGGTACTTATCCTTTAAGAGTAAGAGTAGAGAGAAGTGATGTCTCTGTTTTGTTGTCTCCAAATGGCAGGCGTGCCTGGGGGCAGGGCTGCCGGCTTTTTGTCTCCAAGTAGATAGTAGAAAGTGTGAAAATTCACAGGAACTTACTAAAACTAAACTATAGTTTTAAATGTTTCAAAACCATGCTTCACCTTCCACAGAATGTCACCATGGCCTAATATGTGGACTTTGTCTTACACGAAATCATGTCATTATTAAAACCACTTTAACATTCAAAAAGGAATTAAAACTGGATCAAAACATCTAAACACACTTGATTATACAGAAGAACTAACCACTCATATATTTCTTACTTATTAAACAGGGCATATCAATTCACTGGTAATAATCCAAAAATGTACTAACAAGATGATTAAAAAGTTCTTCCCATTCATACCAGGACTCATCCTTAGAGGGTACTGTGGTTCCACGGAACACAGGACATTTTACACGTTGAATTTGATCTCAGTCAATCTTAATCGTAGGGAAATGTAAGAAAATCAGATTAAATAACTTTTCTGTTTAATAATTTTTTTTTAAATTAGGAAGATGAGGTTCTGGCTTAATAGCTATTTAGAATCTTGTTGAAATCTGGAGAAGTGTGGGGAACTTCACAGTGGAATGCAACCGATGAGAAAAACAAGATTGTAAATTTCTGAGCTGTTGACCCAGATCAGTAACGAAGAGGGGGGTTTTACCTTCACTCTGGAAATGTGTGTGTGTGTGTATGTTAATTTGGATCAGGAGAGAACATAGCAAATAAGCAATTGTAAATGAGATGAACAATGGCTAAGACATAAAATAACACATGATTGTCACAGTTCTTCTGTTCCTCTTGATATCTGGAGAGTGGATTAATTTGATGATGAACCTCTACTTGTCCTCCTTGCCAGGTGAAGAGGATAGCTCATATCTGTAAAGGAATGTTTGCCTTTCAGAAAACAAAACCGCAATTAAAAGCAGAGGCAAGGGACATGTTTTCCTACATTTGTAAAATGACTTTTTTTTTACTCTGGTATGGTTAGTCCCTATTCAACGTGTAAAACCAAAATACCTTAAGAACATTCTCGTGTCCATGTTGAAGGATAAAATTTACAGGTTTATGGCCACTGATTAGAAAAGACAGACCTAGTTTACATTTCCCTAAAGATAGCCATTTCACACAAAGAAGAATAAACCAGACTTGAATCTGAGCCAAGTAATCCATCTGTGATTTAGTCAGGTTTTAGCAATACTGCTGAGACCATGGAATGTTTTGAAAGCCTGACGCTGAACACTCACGCTGATCAGCTATTCAAAAGCCATTGCATTTACAAACTGCATCAGAACACTTTATACCAGAAACAAACAACAAGAAACATGCATGTTGTTACAAGGACAGGCTTACTTTTAGTGCCAAATTAGGGCATGCATGACACACCAAGTTCTCCTGTTCACAAATACATTACCACAAATTAATAATTTAGACTTTCTCAAAAGACACCCTAGACTGTGATGGAGTACATGGCAAGTTAGTTTCGAATAAGGTGATTTCCTTACAATTCTATTTTTAAACATGGGAAATTAATTTGACATTCAACAATTTCAGGACCAGTGTTTTGCTGAGAAATCAGACTTTAGGAAAAAAAACAATGCTTCAGTACCAGCCTTTTCATTGTATTCTCCATACTATTTAAGCTGAATTTTCCTTTTGAGGGCTGTAATGCGGTTATAAACACAACATTTCAACTTCTGTCAATTCCGACTCTTCAGAGCTTGTGGTTCAGCCCTTAAACATTTCTCGCATTCACTCTTTGATGGTACAATACAAAAATGGATGAATCGATTCATTCGTCTCTCTACTGCCTCTACTTCTGCTTGCTGCCAGGGTGTTCCTTTACCTGTAAGTGAGGACAAAAACAAATGTTTAAATAAAAGTAAATGGAAGGAGCTACAGTTCCTATAAGTTGTAAGTCTTGTATGAGTATATGTATACCTACATCTATAGTAAAAGTGAAATTATGAGGCTGGTCAGACCTGGTATTACCATATGTCCTAAGTGATCTGATATAAACAGCTCTGTCTGTCAGTTCACAACTGACATTAACATGCGTCCGAGTGACCACTTGTGATCACATCTCACTTTACTGCACTATACAGATTAACACGTACATCACCAAATCACAAATAATTGAGAATTTGTCAGAGACAGTGTTTCACAAAGTTTCTCCCAATTCAACAACTCACAAAATTGAGCTTTTTTTTCAGGGAGTTTGGGGACTTTCTCCATGGGTGACAAACAAGAAGCCTACATTGGTTACTGTTTACTGTATTTTTAATATTTGACATGTTCACCGTCAATACAATGGTGCCCACTACCACTACTGTCGCTAATATTAGTCACATCTCTGTTACATACGTTCCACTACTATTATCGTACTGCATTGCTACATACCATCCTTGCCATTGATCATTACTACTGTTATCACTAGTAATCACATTTCCATGTGCATTTCATCATTATTGCTGTAATACATCTTTGTGTACTTTCACTCCTGTCAACCATCGCTTATAATTGAATACATTGTGATCTCGTTGATCTGCTCTGTACATGCGACATCTATTGCACGTCTGTCCGTCCTGGGAGAGGGATCCCTCCTCTGTGGCTCTCCCTGAGGTTTCTTCCGCATTTTTTCCCTGTTAAAAGGGCCTTTTTTGGGGCAAGTTTTTCCTCACTCGAATCGAGGGTCGAAGGACAGAGGGTGTCGTCTCTGTACAGATTGTAAAGCCCTCTGAGGCAAACTGTGATTTGTGAATTTGGGCTATACAAATAAAATTTGATTTGATTTGATTTGATTTGCATGGTAATGGTAAGCTGGTAATTTGAGGGGCAGAGGTTGCATTAGACTTTGTCAGTGTCCGCCATTTTGGTGGACAAGGTCCTTAAATATCATAATATAGTTTTGTGGTCATTTGATATACGGGGAAAAAAAACAAAACTACAGAAAAGTGACCACATGTCCTTAAATTCTGTCAGTTGATTTGATAAACCTGATAGACATTCCATTTCAAACACCATTTCCCTTTATACAAATGGCAGCAGCAGAATTTTTTTTTTTTAAACTTTTTTTTTATTGGGTTTTGCAGACGTATACATTTGTATCAAAACATTTACAAGGAGTTAAGTATACATTTTTTCTTTTTAGAAAAACAACAGAAAGAAAAAGAGGTCACTGAGGCATTGCTGCATGCCCGAACAACTTGTATAAAACTAGAACAACCACAAAGAAGAAAATTAAATACAAAAAGTTGAAAAGTAGGACTAGGACAGAAATAGACAATTAGAAAGAAAAAGGAAAAAAAAGAAAAAGAAAAGAAAAAGAAACAAATAAGAAATACAGGCACATCAATCAGGTAACAGTAAACTGCAATACAGAAAGCAACAGAAATCCCAAGTCAAAGTAGCGACATATAACCCTCATCACAGCAGAAATAACATATCCACCTCTCTCTAAAAATCTCAGTCCAGTAATTATACAGACCCTTTCCAAAAAATTAGAATATCACGAAGAAGTTTATTTATTTCCATAATTCCATTCAAAAAGTTAAACTTTCATAGATTATAGATTCAGGGCCCACAATTTAAACGATTTCAAGTATTTATTTGTACATAATTTGGACTTCCAGCTCATAAAACCCACGAAAACAGGAATTCAAAAAATTAGAATACTGTGAAGAAATCAGCCCAAATTTTGCAGGGCACGAATGTTTTAAACTTAGTGTCACACACTAATCATCTACTAAACTCAAAGCACCTGCACAGGTTTCCCCAGGTGTCATTAAATTGCTTCACTTTGGTTCAATCATCATTGATACCCTCCATAGGATGGGTAAGCCACAAAAGTTCATAGCTAAGGAGGCTGGCTGTTCACAGAGTGCGGTGTCCAAGCATATCAATGGAAAGTCTAGTGGAAGGGCGAAATGTGGCAGGAGAAGATGCACCAGCAGAAGAGATGACCGTGGGCTTCAGCGGATTATCAAACAGAGAAGATTCAAGAATCTGGCAGAAATCCAGAAAGAGTGGAATGAGGCGGGAGTCACAGCTTCAAAAACCACCACATTCAGACACATCCGGGAGATGGGCTACAACTGTCGGGTTCCTCGGGTCAAGCCACTGCTGAGCCTGAGCCAACGTAGGAAGCGTCTCAACTGGGCCAAGGAGAAGAAGGACTGTACTGTTGGCCAGTGGTCCAAGGTCCTCTTTTCAGATGAAAGTAAAGTGTGCCTTTCATTCGGGAACCAAGGTCCAAGGGTTTGGAGGAAGACGTGTGAGGACCTAAACCCCATTGAGAATCTATGGGGTATTATCAAGAGGAAAATTAGGGGCACCAGACCCAAAAACAAAGAAGAGCTGACAGCAAGCATCAAGGAAATCTGGGCTTCCATAACTCCCAGGCAATGCCACAGGCTGATTGCCTCAATGCCACGGCGCATCGAGGCAGTGATTAAGGCAAAGGGATTCCCAACCAAGTATTGAAGATTGACATATCGTTTTGAAAGTACCATATTTTGGTTGATTTGATGTGATCCTAATTTATTTCTTTTTTTTCCTGCAAAAACTGAGAAGTAAATGGTGATTTCTTCACAGTATTCTAATTTTTTGAATTCCTGTTTCCGTGGGAGCCAGAAGCACAAATTATGTACAAATAAACAAATACATACTTGAAATCTTTTAAATTGTGGGCCCTGAATCTATAATCTATGAAAGTTTAACTTTTTGAATGGAATTATGGAAATAAATAAACTTTTCCATGATATTCTAATTTTTTGGAAAGGGTCTTTATAGAGATGGACAATGCCAGAGCATTTGCAGGAGATTGCTGACACCTATCACAAGTTGGGGTTACCTATCACACCCTCATAAATGTTATTCAGTGCAAATTAGTATACTGTACCTATTATACCTGGTTTGACTGGCTAAGACTGTATTGCACAAATAGAAGATTTATGTACCCGTCTCAAAATCTCTGTCCAGACTTCCTCTGATATCGCTACCCCCAGGTCCTCCTCCCAGAGAGACTTTATTAAGCCTAAGGGCTCTGAACGTAAAAGAATCATTTGGTTATAGATATGAGATAGAGCCTTTAAGAGTGGTGATTGGTATCAAGAAAATCATCCAAAGCTGAGTCAGAGGGTAAATTAGGAAAGCTAGGAAAAGTGTCATGACAATGCTTCGGACTTGTAAATATCTAAAGAAATGTTGCTTAGAAAGTGAGAATTTGTCTGGAAGTTGCTGAAATGAAGCAAAGACATTATTGATATACAGGTCTTTAAAGTTATGAATGCCAAAATGTGTCCACCTTAAGAAAACCCTGTCTATAAGGGAAGGAGGAAATGCATGGTTAGCTGCAAGTGGTGCATACATAAAGAAAGTCTGTAGGCCAAAGTAGCGCTTAAACTGAACCCAGATCCTGAGTGAGGTCTTAATCACATTTTTGGTGTAGGGAAAAGTGGAGGAGTGGATAGGGGAGTGCACTAAGGCTTTCAGGGAGACTGGCTTTGCTGAACTTGCCTCCATAACCAGCCATGCTGGGGGAGGATCAAAAGCCTCATATTGAAGCCAGTATTTAAGAATCCTGATATTGGTAGCCCAATAATAGAATCTAAGATTTGGCAGGGCCAGCCCTCCCAGTGGCTTCGGTCTTTGTAAATATTGTTTGCGCAGCCTAGGAATCTTTTTATTCCAGATAAATTCTGAAATCAGGCTATCTAGTTTATGGAAAAAAAGACTGAGGGAGGAAGATTGGTAAGCACTGGAACAGGTAGGAGAGTCTTGGGAGTATAGGGAGTATATTCATTTTAACGGAGTTGACACATGCAATCAAAGACAGATTGAGCAGAGACCATCATTCAAAGTCTTTCTGGATTCGGGTCAATAGGGGGGCAAAGTTAGCTTTGTAGAGGTCTTCAAATGTATGTGTAACATGGACTACAAGATATACAAAACTATAATGGGCAACTTTAAAGGGGAAATTTTCCAGGGGATACATCTTAGCAGCGGGGTTAATGGGAAATATCTCACTTTTGTTCAGATTTAACTCGTAACCAGATATTTGACCAAATGAATGAAGGGTGGCAAGAGCAACGGGAACTGATACAGGCAGGTCAGAAACATATAAAAGTAGGTCATCTGCATAAAGGGAAACTCTCAGCTGAGTATGGTTGCTAAATATGCCTGTAATAAGGGGATTAGACCAAGGGCTATCGAGAGAGGTTCATTTGCGATTGCGAATAATAAGGGGTTCAAAGGACAGTCCTGTCTAGTAGAGCGATAAAGGCGAAAATATTCTGATTGGATATTATTTGTCCTGACTGAAGCTTGTGGGGCTGAATAGAGCAACTTAATCCATGAAATAGTTCTCCAAGGCATAGAAGAGGTAATCCCACTGAACCCTATCGAATACCTTTTCGGCATTTAACGAAACTATGGCTTCAGGACGTTGTAAAGTACACAAACGTCTAAGGTTAGAGAAAGAGTGCCTATTTCGAATGAACCCCGTTTGGTCCAAGGAAATGATAGAGGGGAGGAAGGATTCCAGGCGTAGGGCTAATAGTTTGGATAACAATTTAAAATCAGCATTCGATAAACTTAATGGACGATAAGAGGTGCAGTCTAATGGGTCCTTGCCTTTTTTAAGGAGAAGGGAAATGGAGGCTTGATTGAGAGTTTGAGGAAGGCGGCCCGATTCAGATGATTCATTGAACATATCCAATAACAAAGGGGCAAAAACTTTTGCCAAAACTTTTTGAAAATTTGGAGGGAAAGCCATCTGGCCCAGGACTCTTCCCATTTTGCAGAGATGAAGCAGCTGTATTAAGTTCAGTAATAGTGATTGGCCTCTCTAACTCTTCCGCAGCTGCTTGCTCAAGCGAGGGTATGACCAAATTTTTTTTTTAAAAATGTCAAAATCAGGAGTGACATCTTGATCAGATGAATAGAGAGACGTGTAAAATTCCTTAAACACATTGTTAATTTCCATGCGTTCAGTGGTGTTACATGAGTTAGTCTGAATTTGTGGGATAAGGTGAGATGCTGATGCCTGACGTAATTGGTGCTCTAACCATTTGCTGGCCTTATCTCCATGCTCATAGAACTGGGACTCTGTTTGTAGGAGAAGTTCAGTAGTACGTCGTGTCGTCAGAACATCGAATTCTGCCTGTAAACAGAGGCGCTATTTATATAGCTCTGGAGGTTTGCAAGTAGCATACAACCTGTCAAGTTTAGATATAAGTTGTGTCAGCTTAGTTAATTTTTTCTTTCTAAGTTTCTTCTCATAACCTGTGTAGGAGATTATCTCCCCCCGATGTATGCCTTTAAGGCCTCCCATAGTACCGAGGCAGATACATCGGGTGTTTTATTAAAACTCACAAAAAAATCAATTTGTTGTGAGACAAAGTTAACAAAATTATCATTTGAAAATAAGCGTGTATTGAGACGCCATGGTGCATGCGTAGAATTAAAGTTCTTAAAGCATATATTCATATCAAATCAAACTATTTATATAGCACTTTTCATACACGGGCGTGCAGCACAAAGTGCTTTACACATGAAAGATAAAACAATAATAAAGAAAGCGCCTCCCTCCCACCCTCCATACTGCACACACACACACACACACACACACACACACACACACACACACAACTGACAATTGGGAGACATGGCAAGGCACTGAGGATTGAGGAAGCGCCACCTTTGGGGTCGTCCATATTGGGAGGAGTCACAGGCTGTGCCACAGGGGGCACCAGTGCTCAGGCCCCCCGACCCCAACAGACCCGAGGCCGGGCCGAAGGGACCCAAGGACAGCACCCCCAGCAGCAGCCCAGACACAACTAACCCTAACCCTAACCCTGTGGAGGACCCCCTGGGGAAACACTGGAGTTAAACCTTAAAGACTAAAAACATAAGATAGGATAAAAACCCCGACAAAAGATAAGTAAATAGAGTGAACAGTTAAAGGATAAAAATACATACGATAATGAATAAAATAAAGTAATACCGCAGATAAATAAAACAAATACAATTTTTTGGCTGTTCCACAGGTGGGGGCCATAGTGGCTAAATGCCACCTTACCATGGGTTTTAGTTCTTGGTTTTGGTATGGATAAAAGGCCGGTGCCAGAGGACCTCAGTTTCTGCAAGGGTTGATATGGTAAAAGCAGGTCAGATAAGTAGCAGGGCGCAAGGCCATTAAGACATTTAAAAAACAGTAAAAGAACCTTAAAATCAATCCTGAAGTGGACGGGGAGCCAATGCAGCGACTCTAAAATCGGTGTAATGTGCTTCCGCCCTCTGGTCCTCGTCAGCACGCGTGCGGCTGAGTTTTGTAATAGTTGGAGATTTAAAATACTCTTTTTGGGAAGACCAGAGAACAGGGCATTACAGTAATCTAAGCGACAGGAAATAAAAGCATGCATTAGCACCTCCGTACTGGCCTGGGAGAGAAACGGGCGGACTCTGGCTATGTTCTTTAGATGATAAAAACCTATTCTCGTCATATTTTTTATATGTGGAATAAAATTCAGCTCAGAATCAAAAATCACACCCAGACTTTTTACTGACTGTGTTGGATTAAGATCTTGTAGTTTTGGTAAAAAAGTTTCTCGCTCTGGCCTTCAGGACCTATAACTAAAACCTCAGTTTTGTCCTGGTTGAGCTGTAGGAAATTCACTGCCATCCATGACTTGATGTCTACAATGCAGTTAAAAAGGGCATCAATTTGCCCTGTGTCATCAGGAGACAACAATGTACAGTTGTGTATCATCAGCGTAACTATGGAAGCTGATGCCGTGTCTCCTGAATTGACCCTTGGGGAACTCCACATCCACTTTAGTTGCCTCGTAGTAATAGGGGCGTGATCAGAAATAACAATAGCATCATATTTACAGTTCGATACCGATGACAGCAGTCTATTATCAACCAAAAAATAATCAAAAGGTGAAAGTGTGATGGACCTGAGAAAAGAAAGAATATTCCCTCTTAGAAGGGTTGAAAAAGCACCAGACGTCGGTGACAGCAAATTCCTTCATAAAGGACTGGATTTCCTTAGCCGACTTCAATGGAGCGCAAGCTCTGGAGGAGGAACGGTCCAGCTGATGGTCAAGCCAGCAATTAAAGTCTCCACCTAATATTAATAGAGGTGGGTGCAATTCATCGATGTGGCGATGCATCGCGATGCGTCACGTGACGATTCGGCATCGATTAATTAACGTCGATGCTTTGCTAGGTCCGCGCATTAAGACAGAAGGCGGCAAATTGGCGGTCTGTTTTGGTCCGCCAATTTGACGCCTCTGAGGGTACACTTACTGCCGCCTCCATTGCTATCTAAATCCGAGGCGTCAATGTCCCGGCAATTGCGAGACATAGGCGGAGGTGTCGATAACGTGCACTGTTGTGCGACCCGCAGCCGGGAGTTTTAAAACCAGGAAACAGCTGATCACAGCAGTCAGTTCATCACTTCATCCGCGGATGTCAAGATGAGCAACTGGAAAGCCGCTGAGATCCGGGAGATGCTACCGTCTCCTCGGTCTCTGTAGCTGACAGCTAGCGGACACAACCAAACAGCTAGTAAATCAAATCAAATCAAATCAAATTTTATTTGTATAGCCCAAATTCACAAATCACAGTTTGCCTCAGAGGGCTTTACAATCTGTACAGAGACGACACCCTCTGTCCTTCGACCCTCGATTCGAGTGAGGAAAAACTTGCCCCAAAAAAAAGGCCCTTTTAACAGGGAAAAAAAAAATGCGGAAGAAACCTCAGGGAGAGCCACAGAGGAGGGATCCCTCTCCCAGGACAGTAGTAGCTGCTGACTGTCAGCTGTTGTGTAGCGGCAAGTTACGAACGGTCGCTACTTTCAAATTAAAAGCCCCCCGCTAAGAACCCAGTTCTAAAATCCAATGGGGTGCAATGTAAAGCTCTTATTTTGAAGACAACTTTGTTGTCACTGATCACTGCCCAACTTCGTGCTTCACGCCACGTCACGTCACATGTTTACGCCTCATTAAATCCAGGGCTTGACTGTTTTCAGTGTTTTCCGCCAATAGAGGGGGCTCTCCTGCAAGTGGAGCTTTCCCTGGTCAAAGTTAAGTAGGTCAAAGTGCAAATGTTTACATAGTCATAAAATAAAATATTTTGTGTCTTTGAAAAATACAAGTCAAATGTTCAAAAAACCTTGTTATTTACTTTATGAGTGTAGTTTTAGGAGACTGAGTTAATTGATAGGCTATTTATTTACAAATATAGCCACAGATGAAGACAAAATCAATCTTGTATGGAAAAAAGCATAAAAAATTGCAATAATCGAAGAATCGTGGCCAATAATCGAATCGAAGCTCCCATAATCGAAATCGAAACGAATCGTGAGGTACCCTTGTTGGAACACCCCTAAATGTTAAGTGATGTGACGACAAATCAGAGCGATTTAGAAAAAGGCTTTTACAGAAAGCATCGTTGTCACAATTGGGAGCATAAATGTTAGCCAAAACCACCCGGGTGTTGTGGAATCTTGCCAGCAACTATGATAAATCTGCCTATTAGGGTCAGAGATGGTAATGGAACGCACAAAGGGAACAGATTTATGTAACAAGATGGCTGCACCCCGAGATTTGCCTTGAAATGAGAAATGATAAGTCTGACCTACCCATCCGAGTCTCTGAGGTGGGTCTCTTGCAAAAAAATCAAAACGGCACCAAGATGGTAAAGATGGTGCAGTATCTTACTTAGTTTTATAGGATTATTGAGCCCTTTACAGTTGAAACTAGTGAATCTAATGGCACACTCACTGGCTGAAGTTGCATTAGATGGGGTCATAGCCAGCTAACAGGAGTATTATGTAAGAGATATTATGATGATCTGAGGCAAAGCTGGAAGTGAAAACTTGACTGTTGACTTCACTCCTGTCAACCATCGCTTATAATTGGATACATTGTGATCTCGTTGATCTGCTCTGTACATGCGACATCTATTGCACGTCTGTCCGTCCTGGGAGAGGGATCCCTCCTCTGTGGCTCTCCCTGAGGTTTCTTCCGCATTTTTTCCCTGTTAAAAGGGCCTTTTTTGGGGCAAGTTTTTCCTCACTCGAATCGAGGGTCGAAGGACAGAGGGTGTCGTCTCTGTACAGATTGTAAAGCCCTCTGAGGCAAACTGTGATTTGTGAATTTGGGCTATACAAATAAAATTTGATTTGATTTGATTTGATGTAAGACAAGAAGAAACAAAACAAAAAGAGACAGAAACAGAAAAAGAATAAACCTTTCCGTACCTTTCCCCTCCCACCCGTCCCTCCACCCACATGGACTTTAGCAGAAGCATCCCCCCAATCTGTCACACCTCTTGAAGAGAGCCTATAATAAACAACTGAAGAACTACAACTAATTAGGCGTTGAAACTGTAACATGGGGTAAAGTCAATGAAATTACACTGTAATAAATGTACTTATAACCAAGCCAGGTAACTAAAGCTGACTAATAAATCAATACATTAAACAATCCTATTGAACAATAATACGAACATTAAGCAATAAAGAACACTTGCAGCATCTCACAATCAATTGTGTCATAACAGTAAGGCACCTATAGTGCTACAGTTTTTGCCTGAGGTATTCCTGCATTCAAGTGGTCACTAGGGCTGGGCGATATATCGATATGAAAAATATATCGATATATTTTTAAATGTGATATGGAATTAGACCATATCGCATATATCGATATAGTTCCTTGCTCCAGGCAAGCTGCTGACCCGGAGCTCTCTGCACTGCTCCCCCCGCCCCTCCTTTTTTACCACAGAGGGGGGAGGGGCAGGAACACACACTCCGGCACTCTTCAACAAACATGGAGGAAGCAACAACGTCTGCGGAGCACACACATCCCTAAACTTGTGTATGAAAGACACGTAGACTTGTAGTTCATCAGACTTGTGTTTTTAAAGACTGGACATTTGACAGGACTACAGACGGTAAGGGGAGACGATTAGCCCGGGTCAACTTCCTTAGCCGCTGTCGGACACCGCCTTTCTTTCCCCTCTTCCTCCTCCTCGTCTCACTCCAAGTGTTTGTAGAGGTGCGCATAAAGTCATTGTTGCAGTTAAAAACATATTCGTCACTGGAAGGGGAAAAGTCCACAGTTAGATCCACTGGGAGACCATGGGATTGAAATCCGAAAAGGATGTCACGACTGTATTGAATCCTACTTGTGTGAGGAGGATTGACAACCAGTCCCAGTGTGAGATTCAGCGTGGCCATCAGGAAAAGTAAAAATACTATCTACCATCTTCGACTCAAGCGCTACAAAACTATCTGAAAAGTGCGCATAAGAGCGTTAAAGACAGGATGCCACTGGTTTGGAAGTTAGTAAACACTGTTGAGTTAATAAACAACTAAAAACACACACACGCCAACGCCTTCTGCCGGTCGCCACAAGAGCAGCGCCCAATATATATACACTCACTGGCCACTTTATTAGGTACACCTGTCTAACTGCTCGTTAACGCAAATTTCTAATCAGCCAATCACATGGCAGCAACTCAATGCATTTAGGCATGTAGACGAGGGCCGTTTCTCAATACCCAGTACGCAAGTTCGAACTTGTGAACTCCGGGAGTCTGGACTTGCGGAGTTCAGTTGGAAGAACGAACTCCCGGGGAACGGGAGGACGGGAGAACGGGAGGACGGTCTTTCTGCAATTGGAACAGGAACGTACTTGATGACGTCATCGTCATCGTCTTCGCTGGTTTCGGCACTTCAACTTCTGGTTATTTTCTGATTAAAATAAAAAATAAACCCAATAAAAAAACTCCGTTTCATTTGTATATTTTAATATATATTATATGCAGATATAATATAGAATTTTCTTTTTATACAGATATGAATATAGAATTTCAGAAAAGTGGCTATATAAAGGGCGAGTGGCGGGAAAATATTGTGGGTTTTATTGTAGTGGACAGAGCAGTGACGCAGCGGCAATTGAAGCACTAACTATCTATTTATTTTGTTATTCATACTGTTATCGTTAATATTGTTGTCAAATTGACGACATATGGCGCAGTTGGTCGCTACTTTAATCGCCGGGGCGATGTACAAGGAAGCGGAAGACGAAGCGGACTGTTTGAGGAGGAGCATCCGCCGGAGGAGTGCCGGCATTCGGCGACAGACAGAGAGGAGGCGTGCCATCCTGGCATGTCTCTCTGGAAAAGTTAGTTTGTGTAATCATAACATTTTATTTAGTCCTAATTTAAAAAAATGACGTGACCTTTTTGAAAATTGCTGTTATGTTTAACTACAACACCTATAGGTTTGTTCACATAACTATATAATGCATAGAATTTCAAGTCTAACAGTTTTATTGTATGTGGTCCCTGTCAAATTAACTCAACTACTTTTACTACATTGATTACTATACATGATTAAAAACAGACTTCATAATAATAAATCGATGATTACATACAATATAATAATAAATAACTAATAAATCAAATATTTCCTCTGATATAGGACCAAGGCCCTGTGCATATGTATGCACAGCTGAATGACCAGGTGCCTATCCTGGCCACATTCTTTTCTGGGGCTGAAGTGAAGCCGGCGTTCAGGCTCTCCAGGGACAGCATCACCATGCTGCTCCAGATGTTGCCCCGGGAGAAGAGCCATGGATGGAGCCATGAGCTGGAGGTGCTGGTGACACTCTACTGGCTCGCCTGTGGAGCGTCGTACCGGGTCACCTCCAATGTCTTCTCTGTACCACAAGCCACTGTGTGCAGGATTGTGCACAGGGTTGTGGAGGAAATGATGACCATCCTGCCTAGAGTGATCCACTTCCCCAGGGCTGAGCAGATGGCAGAGGTGGGGGCTGGCTTTGCGCTGCTTGCCGTGCATGAGGCATTTCAGGCTGCTGCTGGTGCCATCGACGGGTGCCATATAAAGATTGTTCCTCCTGCTGAGCCACAAAAAAAAAAGCTATATAAATAGAAAGCTCTTCCCCTCCATTATACTCCAGGGAATGTGTGATGCCAAAGGCTCTTTCCTGGACATTTATGTAGGTCAGCCAGGGTCAGTGCATGATGCACTGGTCCTCCGGAGGTCACCATTGTACCACCAGGCCCTGTATCCACCAGCTGGATACTTTCTACTGGGAGATGGAGGGTACCCATGCCTGCAGCGCCCTGTGGCCATCATGACCCCGTATCGCCAGCCTGTAGCAAGTATGAAAACATACACAGACACGCACACACAGATAATTTGGGGAGTTTCAAATACACTATACATTTTCACATTTTACATTTAAATATTTCTTTCTAACCTTGAATAGCCCAAGTTGAAGCCCGCTTCAACAGGCACCATTCAAGGGCAAGGAACATAATTGAGCGCACCTTTGGGATCCTCAAGACAAGGTGGCGCTCAATCTTCCTGAGGGCCCTTGATGGCCCGTGTTTGCCCCAAAGGTGGTTGGTGCCTGCTGCATCCTCCACAACATATGTGTTGTAGCTGAGGACATCCTGGAGGAGGAGATGGAGCAAGAGGAGGACGAGATGGTGGAGGTCCCCGGCGGCGAGGCTGACCCAGGAATTGAAGAGGGGGATGAAAGGGGCCTGGCAGGGAGGGAGGTCCGGGGACGTCTGGCTGCCCAGCTCTCTGCTCCTCGGGACCTGCCTGCATGTCTGGGTGAACATGATTACATCTAGAGAGTAAATATTCACTCGCGCTCTCTAGATGTAGTCATGTTCACTTGGGAGTGTGTAAATATGTACATATGGTTAGATGTCAATGTATATATTGTGTAAATCAGATGAATATAGATTGTATAGGTGTAAATATGTTGTACATATGTAGTATGTATTTTTTTTATATTGTATTTTTTTCAGGTTAGCCCAAATTTAAATTCAATGAAATCACTGTAAATAATATTTTTTCTTTTCAATGTAATTGGTTTTGTTTTTTTGGTTCATTCTAATTTAAACACAACTGTAAATAAAAGTATATATGTTGTCTATCCAATGTTCTTTTTTGTATAAATGTAAATAATTACACATATTGAATATGTACAGTATCGCTTAAATATGAATTGTCTCAAACACATTTTAAACAAAATTTAATAAACACAAGAACACAGAACAAAAAATAATTAAATATCACAACACACAACTAAAACTTATTTACAAGCCTCTCAAACAATGAGAGGTACCTCTCGGTCCTGTCAGCTGCTGCCCTCTCCCTCTCCTCCTCCCTAACCAAGGCCTCTCTCTCTCTCTCATCCTCTCTCTCAGCTTGTCTTTTCAAAAAGTCCAACAGTTCATTCTCCCTCTTCCTCTTTCGTCCTGTCCTGCTTTCCTCTCTTTCCTCTCTCACTTCATCTTCCTCTGCAGAGGTAGAGGCCGGGGTGCTGCTGACCACGCCACCTGGCGTGGCACTGGCCACAACCAGGGGCGGGTTGATGGCATGCTGCCCCTGGAGTACAGCGTCCATGAGGCTGTACCACTGCCAGATGGCAGCGGTCACACTCCCGGCCTCTACCCCTTTCCCAGTTGGTGGGTCTTTTAACTCCTAGAAATAAGTTATTAATCATTACATTGTGACACTGAAAGTCTTTGTTTGGTTTAATTTATGACATGAGAAAAAGTATTTTTTTCAAAAATCTGAAAAATCCAACAGAGCTTTCCATCACCATTTTAAACACAAAGATATAATTGGTACCTTATACTTGTCCTTCAGATTGTTCCTTTTTTTTTTTTGCCTGTTTGGCAGTGATGGGAAGGCCACATATTCTAACAAAGTCCCTTGGAAAATACATAAATACATTAAATTGCATACTCCTCCATAATATGGTTTATGACTGGCAAAGTCGAACCCTTCCCCAGATATACAGGCTATGATGAAAATAATATACTCACTCCCATCCCGTCTTTGCAGAGTTTTTACGCCCTGTGAAAAGGGCCTTGTTCTCCGAGCACCATTTGATCAGGGCCCGGGTCTCCTCAGCTGTCCCTTGAATGAAATTACGGTCGACAGATTTAATACATTTTTACACTTCTGATGTGTTTAAGTAGTCAAGCTAATAGGGAACAACAGGGAGTATGAGCGGATAACGTTACGCGTTTTGGTCGGCGACAAGTGCTTCATGTTAAATGAAATATAAAACTTAAATAAAACCCTCGCACCCCACACAGACCAATTTATCCGGTATCAAAAACCCTAAAGTATTTCGTTTCAGACACTTACCCATTAAATGCAAAGTGAACGGTCACGTTTTACCACTACAACGATACAGAACCAGCGGGCGGCTGATTTCAGAGGGTCACGCCGGGACACGGCTGTAATCTGCGGGGTAGCAGTAATGCTAAGCACCCGGGCCAATTTGCTAGCAGCTAGCGGAGTACGATAGCTGTTAGCGGGTGGTTACCACCGAAAACGTCGAAGCAAAAACTACGTGCGGCAGTAATGAATCGACCACAGCACTAATTTGCTGTTATAACAATTACATTCTCGTACAAAAAATTAAAACTTACATTTCGTGACCCTAAATCAAACGTTTAAAACTTGTAACTTACAGTTGTGAGTCCGCTCCTCGGCCATTGCTATCACGAAATGCATTCTGGGATACGTAACTTCCAAAAGTCCACACAAGTCTCCACCGATGCATCCTCGATGAAACGGGTGGGGCGAGAACACATCCGGGGTATTCGACCGTACTTGGCCAGATGCGAACTTTGAATTGGAACAGTACTTGGTCCGGCGCTAATGACGTTTCTCAAGTCCACAAGAACAGAAGTACAGAGAAGAACGCATATTGAGAAACGGCCATGGTCAAGACGATCTGCTGCAGTTCAAACCGAGCATCAGAATGGGGAAGAAAGGTGATTTAAGTGACTTTGAACGTGGCATGGTTGTTGGTGCCAGACGGGCTGGTCTGAGTATTTCAGAAACTGCTGATCTACTGGGATTTTCACGCACAACCATCTCTAGGGTTTACAGAGAATGGTCCGAAAAAGAGAAAATATCCAGTGAGCGGCAGTTCTGTGGGCGCAAATGCCTTGTTGATGCCAGAGGTCAGAGGAGAATGGCCAGACTGGTTCGAGCTGATAGAAAGGCAACAGTAACTCAAATAACCACTCGTTACAACCGAGGTATGCAGAAGAGCATCTCTGAACGCACAACACGTCGAACCTTGAGGCGGATGGGCTACAGCAGCAGAAGACCACACCGGGTGCCACTCCTGTCAGCTAAGAACAGGAAACTGAGGTTACAATTCGCACAGGCTCACCAAAATTGGACAATAGAAGATTGGAAAAACGTTGCCTGGTCTGATGAGTCTCGATTTCTGCTGCGACATTCGGATGGTAGGGTCAGAATTTGGCGTCAACAACATGACAGCATGGATCCATCCTGCCTTGTATCAACGGTTCAGGCTGGTGGTGGTGGTGTAATGGTGTGGGGGATATTTTCTTGGCACACTTTGGCCCATTAGTACCAATTGAGCATCGTGTCAATGCCACAGCCTGAGTATTGTTGCTGACCATGTCCATCCCTTTATGACCACAGTGTACCCATCTTCTGATGGCTACTTCCAGCAGGATAACGCGCCATGTCATAAAGCGCGAATCATCTCAGACTGGTTTCTTGAACATGACAATGAGTTCACTGTACTCAAATGGCCTCCACAGTCACCAGATCTCAATCCAATAGAGCACCTTTGGGATGTGGTGGAACAGGAGAGTCGCATCATGGATGTGCAGCCGACAAATCTGCAGCAACTGCGTGATGCTATCATGTCAATATGGACCAAACTCTCTGAGGAATGTTTCCAGTACCTTGTTGAATCTATGCCACGTAGGATTAAAGCAGTTCTGAAGGCCCGGTACTAGCAAGGTGTACCTAATAAAGTGGCCGGTGAGTGTAAATGCTGCCCTTACTAGTGTTTGTCATATTTTGTTCTTTTGTAATGTTCGTTATTTGCATCTGTGGATTTGTTAGAGAGAAGAAAATCTGTAATTTGATTTTAATAAGCCTTTTATAGTTGTCAAACTAAAAAAAATTTGATATTGTACTTTACTCATATAAATATATTTATTTCAGAAAAAGATTGGCCTGTTTTTTTTATAGGCTATTTTCATTTAAGATATTTTTTTATTTAAATGTGCACCTTACGGAGCTTTGATTTCAAAAAAGGTACTCCTGTTGTTATACAGTATGTTTACATTTTATTGGTATTTGAACAGCTGAGCATTTATTCATGAACCAGGTGAAGAAACCCGTTTATTATTTTTTCATTTGATTTTGCAACTGTTTACTGAAATAGCCGGTTTCAATAAAACTACTTGCTAAAACTTGCTCTCACTTTGCGGAAAAAATATCAGGATATATATTGTATATCGATATTCAGCCTAAATATATCGGGATATGACTTTTGGTCCACATAGCCCAGCCCTAGTGGTCACCATGAGCCTTGTTGAAGAAAATCAAGACTGGCAGGAGTAAACAAGAAAAATAAATAAATAAATAAATAAAAAAATTGGTGTCATATCAGAACTGTAGTTCACTGAACACATTAAGAAAACATGACATCCAGGATGAATGGCAAGTGTAGTCCTCAGGACTAGTAACAGTAGCAGCCCAATAGCAAGTTAACATGCTAAATAGTGTCAGGAGTGCTGTGATGTAAAACGTAGAGTGCGATGGGCCCGGTCCAGCATAGGTTTGTTATCAAGACCAAGTATGTCTTGTAGGAGCTGGGCAGCAAACTCGGTAGGACGAGGACCTTCTGTGCCCTCAGGCAGGCCAACTAAACGAACATTATTCCATCTTGAAAGACCCTCCAGGTCCTCGCATTTCTTTGACAGGGAGTCAACAGTGGCGGTTGGTCGGATAGCTCCATGTCGTGAGCATTGTCTGAGCGCTCGAGGTCCGTGATCGATTCGCCATATAAAGCAAGTCTGTTCTTAAAGGGCTCCAAAGCCGCCACGATCTCTCTTAACTGCTGCCGAGATGGTGGTATCAAACTTACTGAGGATGTCCGAGCGCATTTCGTCCATCATCTCCCTCATGTTCGGCAACAGGGTGATGTGGCCGGGTGAGCCATCTCTCCCCTGGTCACTGCATGGCGCTGTGCCAGCCTGTGCAGGTTAATGTGGGGCAGCGCTGCGGGTGATTAAAACCAGGTGTGTTGGTCGCCGCTCTCCCGATCTGCTTCTGCTGTGCGGTGAGTCTGGCGTGTTGGTCGGCGTGCATGTCCGTGTCTCCCCGTCGTGTTATTAAGGTAGGTACCCTTTATTATCTGCTGTTTCATCGCAAATTTATTTGGCTCTGGGGCTTCATCCTCCCGCTGCAGTGCTGGGAGCGACAGTGAGCCGGCGGGCGCGAGCAGGTTGGGTGCAGTAGAGCTCACAGGTATGCTGCTCGTATTTGTCTGCTGCTGCAGTTTTTCACTTATTGCCCTAGTTGTGACACATTCTCTTTTGCTGTGCAGCGAGGCTGCCGTAACCAGCGGTCCCCCGTTCTCCTAGTTCTGCATCTATCCATTTGGCGTCCTGGTGCGTTCCAGTCATCGGCCACCATGATAAGGGTTGCTGCTGTCCTGGCTCGGCTCCAGGTGGACTGAGATGTGTCATACTGTCTCAGGTCACTGTATGTGGTTACAGCCTCAGGCCCAGTTTGAAGGCGTCACGCCATTATTGTACCCACACCACGAAATCCAGTCCGAGTCCAGCAGAGTTGGCTCACCTGTCTTCTCTTGATTTAACACATTATTTTCCTTTATTAATTTAAATATCAAAGATTGTTTTGTGGATTTAATTTAGGTTGCACTTAGTTTATTATTTGTTTGCTAATAGTTTAGATTGTCTTTATTGCATTAAGCTGATTTTGGGTTAAAATATTATTTTCTTTCTTTGTTTAATATTTGATCCAAACCTAAGTTGGTTTATATTGTGGTGTTAATTTTCTTAAATTCCTTAGTTATAAACTGAATTTGTTATTTCCTTTTTTTTTGTGATATATGAAATATTTCTATTTTGTTCTGATATTTTCTTTGGGTTTCTTTGGTATTAATTAATTGATTAATTGTGTATTTGGTTTCCTTTTCTTGCTTTTTAAACCGTAGATTCCCCCAGAGGTCCCCACACTGTGCCTTGTGTTAATTTTGTGTTTTTCTTGTTTTACAACAGGTGCTGAGGCCCAAGCGAGTGGCAGTCCTCCCCTGGTGGTGGTGTTTGACACAGTCTTTTGGTTGCAGTGCACTGTTGGTTTATAGTTTGGATTTTGTCCCTTTTTGAGTTCCCTGCCGCCATGGTGAGCCCCAGCTCACCATTGTTTCTTTTGCCAGTGTGGTGGCTCTATCTGCATATTCCCCCTTGGGTCAGCTAAGCCTGCAACCCTCCTTTAGTCATTTTAAGCCATTTTGTTAAAGTATATTTCTTTGAAACCACGTCCTCTGGCCCTCGTGATTGTACAAACCTGTGTTGGCTAGGGCTGCAACGATTAGTCGACGTAATCGATTATGTCAACAATAAAAATTTGTCGACGCAAAACTTTTGCGTTATACCGATGCCTAGAGTCTTATGCCGTTCCTCGGAGAGGTGGCCAAAGTTATGCCGATTGCTGCTCAGCGGCTTATACCGATGCCTAGCCTTATGCCGTTCCTCGGAGAGGTGGCCAAATTTATGTCGATTGCTGCTCAGCGGCTTATACCGATGCCTAGAGCCTTATGCCGTTCCTCGTAGAGGTGGCCAAATTTATGTCGATTGCTGCTCAGTGGCTTATACCGATCCCCAGACTCTTATACCGTTCCTAGGAGTGGTGTGCCGCTGTTGTGCCGCTGTTATGCCGCTGATATTCCGCCGACACATGACGGTGTGTGCTGCTAGAGAGCGTTATGCTTCTGAGAGACTGCTGGATGGGTACCGTCCCCTGATGGATATGCAAATGTAGTGCCGCTGGGCTGGTTTTACGACAAGTGCTGCCATAAATGTATACATTGTTGTAGTCTTTTTTAACAATGCTAACTTAACACATTGCCGTAAATAAAGGAACGTAGGCTATGTGTTTCTTTTGGATGTTATGTTGGTGGGATGTAGGCATATAGACAGTAATTACACGTGGGATTCTTGCAATATGATAGCAAAGTAATATGTCTAAATTTGGGCCAATACACTACTTAAAGCTAATGAAAGCGATAGCCTTAGCTAACATGGCTACTGTAAGCCCAGCCACCGTAGCCAGTCTGACTAATCGATAGCAGAAACTTTGAGCCAACCAACTAAACAATACTTCCTGACAGGCTTCCTTTACTAGGAGAACACAACAATACATTACTTCGTATAAAAAATTCAGTCTGAATCATTGTATCAAACAACTGTTGGAAATTAATGTATTGGGGTATTTTCTATGATCCACCTTCAGATAGTCTGAAATGACAATCCACATATGTATTGTTTACACCACATATTACTGTTAATTCAAACATTTGCTTGAGAGTGAAGATTCAGTTAGATAGACATACTAGTACATTACTAGTATATGAAATGTGTTTCTATGAGTATTTTAGGCTAATTGGACAGGGTAAATACATAACAAACATTAGAGGGTGTAGTCATTTTTTATTGTCAAAAACTCTCCATAACACAAACAGATAACCATTGTTGAACAGGTCAGGAACGATTAGTTGCTGGAGGGTGAATGGTTTAGCAGAGAGACCTGGTGAAAGTAGGAGGAGGAAGATGAGAGAAATGAGAGAGAGAGTGAGGGGGACAGAAAAAAACAGAGCTTGCAGAAAAGCTTGAAGAAAATTTACAAAAAAGTCTAGTTCGTTGCTTTCTTCTTGGCAGAACACAAATGAACCATTAGTACTACACTAGGGATGAGAGATTCATTAAGCCTGACAATGACACACTGAAAGGATAATGGTAACAGGTGTGAGGCATATTAAAAACAGTGACTTCAAACTACAAAAATATAGTCTAGAAATGGTTGTTTTGGTGTTAGAGGGTTATTGACACTGTGACTGATCTAACTATTAATCACAGTCATGGCCTGTGGGAAGTTTTGGGCCAATGAAAACCCTCATATGTGGACAAACAAAAATTCTGCTGCAGGCACAGGTTTGGAGAGGTGACCATGACCACTGGGCTGAACAGCGTGCATGCTATAGATAATGTGTGAAACATCAACCGCTAAAAAGGCAACTCATACTGAGTAGCGTTTGAGAAGAATGCTTAGTATTTTTACTTAAGTATGATTTTTTTTGCAGTTGGCTGCAGACTGCAGTTGGCCTCACAAAACAATGCCCGGTCCCCCACTGACACTGACACTGAAAATGACTCTTACCTCTTGCTTGACCCCCACTGACACCATATCTCTTTCACTTTGTTATCACTTATGGTTCTGTCTGTCTCGTTATCATGTTGTCTATTTATTGTTTATTGTTTGGCACACATAGCTTCGAGACCAAAACAAATTCCTTGTATGTGAAAACCTACTTGGCAATAAACTTCTTTCTCATTCTGATTCTGATTTTAAGACCAGAAGTTGAAATTGAGTTTTAGTTTTAATATTTTAGTAATGTAACTGTATTCATACTTTAACACAGATTTTCAGTACTCTTTCTACCACTGGGTTCCTCGTACAGAGCTCACAGCGCTTACCAGAGGGGAGGAGTTTGAACAGGTTGTGTCCAGTTGTGCACAAATGTTTCCTACCCGTTTTAATCGCCTGGTTCCTCTGTCGGAGCGCAGGTATGGCTACAGAACCCTGGGTGAGGTGGCTCACTGTAGTACCCACGACTCTCTCCTCTGCTATGGAGCCAGAACGGTGACTTTAAAATTTGGCATCCAAAAAAAAAATTGGCATTGAAAACAAAACCAGTACTGAAAAAGGAAACATTGGCATTGAAACATTTGTATTGAAAACAGTTGTATTGGCATTGAAACAAGTATTGGCACTGAAAAAGGAAACTAATTAAAATAATTAAAATCTGAAAATCTTATTATTTTATTTTATTGGGATTTTTTGTATTTTTCAATGACAATCTTGAGATTTTTTCTTCATGTCACTTTTTTTTCAGTGACAGATTTTTTTACAATGTCAGTATTTTTTCAGTGTCACTGATTTTCAGTTTCAACTTTCTGTCACTGTTTTGGCGTCGAGAGGGAGGGGTCTGAGGGGAGGGGCAAGTAGAGCGTGGTTTGCATATAATTTGCATATCGGCATCCTGAAGAAGTGCGCAACCCGCCATCAGCCCGAAGCCTCTGGCATGGTGGCATTGCTAAAATGTCCAGTCCACCGGGAACTTCCAAACCGCAAGTAAGTCTGTTTTTTTTCTCTGCTATTTACATGTTTATTCACATGCAACCTGGCCTGTTTGGTTAGCTTTTAACGGCCGTTATGTTGTTTTTGTAGAGGTCCGCTGGAACATGTAAGTTTCTAACATTAGCCGTGTTGGCTAACTTAACCTGTGGTTAATGCAGGATCAAAAATAAACACCCGCCAAGCGCCGAACACGGCTAAAAGTCGGTTTTGGCAGAAAAATAAATTAATGTCATGTGTCACCGGCCTGGCGGTAAATACTTGTTGCTGCCAAGTAATAATACATCACAACAGCGGCTAACAGTAACATAGCCTGGGACGTTAACATTGACATGATAAACAGCAGGGCTTCGGCTGTGTAGTTAAGCTACTGACATCCCCAGCACACGCACACACACACCATACAGAGTCTCATCTTTGAGCCGCTAGCTCAGCTTCAACGCAGGTATGCCACAATAACTCTTACAAGGGCCGCGAATTTGCTTCTGGTGACGATAAAAATGTTCCAGCGGACTCTGTTTCCAGCGCGGTCATGGAGAGTCTGAGCAGCTAACTTACTGAGCTGTGACTACCAGCTCTGCTTTTCTCAGTTTACCTGCCACTGACAGATGAGCCAGAAAGTTAAATGTGGACCCTGAGTAAATGGTAGCTAATGTTAAGTCTCCAGCCCTGTGATGTTTTGCCGTTGTGTTTTTCACAAAGACCCTGGCCGAGTGAAAGTTAACTTTAAACGGCTGTTGTGCTGGTTTGGCAGCGGTCCACTGAAACCAATGCTAAGTTATTAGGTGTTGGCTAGCTAATCTGTGGTTAATGATAGTTAGCGTTAATTCTCCAGCCCTGTGATGTCTCTTTTCTTTTTCTTTAGGAGTTAGAGGCCAGTGTTATTGCTGCTGCACAAGGCCTCATAAACGTGCTAACGCAAAATATTCAGCAGCATCACACCCCAGCACAGCAGAATCCAGTGCAGTCACATGAGCAACAGAATCGACAAGCACAAACCCGGAATATTACTTCAGTTCAAGGGAGGTGTTGTTGAAGTTGAGAGAGATGGCAGATTCGCGACCCCAACAGATGACGGTAAGTTAATCAAAATATGTTTACCTATTAACTTTTATATATTTGGCTTTTTGCGCTGACGATCCAAGGAAATGACAAGTTTCTTTAAATAACATCTTTTGTTATTTCATGAATTGCACTGAGTTCTGCTTAGCTAATTTGAAATCAAAATTAAAGTTTTGCATTTGCTCATATGTGGAAAGGGGGGTTTCTAACATTAAATTATTTGATTTAAACGTAATTAATATTTAATTAAATGTGCGCCAATTCAACATTTCTATAGCTGTATGGCAGATCTAAGGTAGAGTAGCTTGTCATGGCAACTTGAGCTCTGATAAATGTGTCATCACATTAGTGTTTTTTTTTTTTAATATTAATTACAGGAACCTTCGATTGTGAGGCAGTTCATGGAGAGAATGCTGAGAAGGCTTCAGGAAGTTCTGCGACGTCAGCCTGTGGATTTGGATTATTTGCACTTTGTTTTAAGTCATGAAGTGGGACTTCTACGCTCTTTTGCCAATGTAGTAGAGCTGCCTCAAGATGTTGTTCGTGCTTTATCTGACTTATTAAGACTTCTTCGTTTACAAGAGGAGAGTTATCCAGCTGCCACCTATGTAGAGGTTCTGGGGGGTGGTAGGGGACAGCCAAAACTTGCAATTTCTAAAGAATGTCTCCAAAACCTTATCGACATGCAGTTGTCCATCCCCTGTGTAGCTAAGCTCCTGGGTGTCTGCAAAAGGACAGTATATCGGCGGATGCGTGAGTATGGACTATCAGTTACGGGATCATACAGCAATATCACAGATATGGAGCTGGACAATCTTGTGCGCTCAGTTAAATTGAGGATGCCGCACATAGGCTATAGAATGATGAAGGGCGAACTGCAAGCGATGGGACACCGAGTCAGATGGGAGCAGGTTTCAGCATCCATGCACAGGGTGGATTCTGCAGGGATCTTGGAGAGAATGGCACGTTTAGGCTGTGTTGCTAGAAGAACATATTCTGTCAAGGGTCCCCACTCACTGGTCCACGTGGACACAAACCACAAACTTATCAGGTGTGTGTGTGTGTTTGTTATGTTTTACAAGAATATTGTTATAATATGTTCATATATTTATATGTATAAATGTTGAAATTGTTTGCAGAGGGAGTCTTGCTTGAGCTTTTACAAATAAGTTCTATTCATGTTTGAAGGATGCTGGTAGATTTTGTATGCTATTACAACATAGGCTATAGATTGCTGGAGCTGTATTACAACAAAACAAACTTTTGTAATACAGTTTATTAATTAAGCTGCACATACAGTTAGTTTGTGCCCCCATTCTATAAAATTTCAACATGTGAATGGGTAGCTATTTAATGATTGTTGCTTAGTGACTCTTAGTCCATTCCACACTGTGTGGATCAGCATGCATGCTGTAAATTAAGAACATTCCTGAAGAAGCCTTGATCATTTTAGCATGGTTCTTTAAGGTTCTTTAATTCAGCGTTAGGCAGTAAATGCAGTAGTTTACCATAAAAAAACAGGATGAGGATGTCATACAGTCAGGAAAAAGTCTACTGTGCCACACATAATGAAACATGGTTATGTGTACAACATTGGTTTAACTGTTACATGAAATAAAGGAGGGAAAAAACAGTCATTTACACACTGAGGCTAGTTTCATTTCATCATATTATAGGGGGATGTCCCGTCTAAAGTGCAGCTTTTACAAATAATTGGACTTCACTCTATGAGACCATCTCAAGAACATCATCTTGAATACTGACAGTTTTTCTTTAAGGTCTTTGCAGTTGTCTCCAGTGAATGTGTAGTCCTCTTTGGACAGTGTGAAATTAATTAATTAAGAAATTATTTAATAAAGTGATGGTAGATGTCTTGTATACCCCCCTAGTAAACCATCCATTTAATATTGTGGAAAATATACCGGAGGATGCTGCCCATCTTTGCTGATTAAACCTTTTTGAATACCCTAATTTTTTTTATTGTAATTTGGTTAAAGCAGAATCATGAAGATAACTTTTTTTTGACAGTATAACTGCACAGTGAGAAAAGAAACATGCAATTCTGTAGGGAAAAGATTCTAAATGTTACATGGGTTCATGGTAAGTTAACATGAAACTTGAAAACCTGGGAAATACCTTGTATGAAAATCTGAATTGACCCACTTAATGATTTGTGTATGTAGAGCTATTATAATTTTAAGAGTTGATACACTTTCTGATAATTTATTTTTCCTTTCAGATATGGTATTGTTATCTTCGCTGGAATTGATGGTTATTCACGAAAGGTAAACATTTGACACTTTTTCAAAAAGCAATGCGGCTGAGCCTAGTATTACCATATTCTATTTAGTGTGGCACATTCACGCAAGTATTTTGTCACTATACTCTAGATAATGTACCTGGGTTCTGCGAATAATAACAAGGCATCAACAGCACTTGGCTTCTTCATGAGCTCAGTTGAAAAGTTTGGCTTTCCATTAAGGTAAGAAAACAGCAAGAGCATGATTGTCTTTTTGTCAAAATTCATTGACTGAAAACATTTGACTTTATCTCTGTTTCTTATGTCATAATTTAGAGTTAGAGGAGACCAAGGGGTTGAAAATGTCGGCATTGCTCAATGCATGTTCACTATTCGTGGCTGTGGCAGAGCAAGCTACATATCTGGGAAAAGTGTGCATAATCAAAGGTAAATATCAAAGTTGTGTTTCTTTTAAGTAACCCTAACCCAATGATTTGTTTTTTGATGCCTAAAGCATTAAAGAATTGCATTGCAAAGACCGTAACACCAACATCTCTGTCCTAGTAAATTTGGATAATCCACAGACTCGCTGTAAACAGTCTTCACCAAAAATGATTTATGTAAAAATGATTTCTGTCATAGAAATTCTTGGGAGCAAGTCAATTCTTATTGACGGCCAGCCGGGGAGACTTGCAACAGTAATACAGAGTGAACACTGCAGTACCAAACCAAATCTGAAGGATACATCCTCACAGGAAGCATTTATCCTTCGTAGGCCTACAGAGATGCACTGTGTCCAAATTAGGTTATTGTTCACCACTTTATACATGCGTGAAGAGTCTTGGATTTTTGTTCAAATCAAGACACCATGCTTACCTAAGTTAACTTAAGTCAATGTTTCCCACATATAGACTTTACTTGGGCGGGCCACCCAGGTATATGGATGGCCAGCCCGGGTATATTTGGCAACCCATTCAACGTTTTGCAGAGAAAAATAGAGAAGCAATCTATTATGTTACAATACATGCAACACTTTCTACAGAGAGTCTATCTGTAATGAAACAAAATATAGATGATCTCAACCTTGGGTTACCTAGGAAATGGATAGCAGTGCATCCATATCAAGACAGTTGCGTCAGTCAGTTCACCAAGCAGGCAGAGAGGAGAAACCAAGTCTGACCTACATTTTGAGTGTCCCTGGCTGTGATTCTAATATTAATACGGTGCACTTTTTGTATTTTTGTTCCTTAAGAGTGGAGCGCTTATGGCGTGACGTGTGGATGGCAGTAACAAGGGTATATTATGAGCTACTTCATGGTCTTGAAGAGGAGTGCCTGCTTGATCCCTCCAACAGCCTGCAGTTATTCTGTGCCCAGTACATATTTGTACCACGCCTCCAAATGGACCTAGACACTTTTACAGCTGGGTGGGATAACCATCCTCTGCGTACGGAACAAAACCTGACTCCCAATCAACTTTGGACCATTGGATTTCTCCAGTATCCTGTGGCTGCTCCAGAGAATCTAGAGGTAGACCTCAAAAATGTTGAATCCAAGCTATGTTTAATCAGGTTTACCCATTGTCTCATATTTTAAGATCTGAAACAATTGTGACAAATAATGCAAAAATAGATCAAATCAGAAGTCAAAAAATGTTTTAACGACAATGTATATTCAGTATTTTCGTACTCTCAACAAATTAAAATGAATTCTTTGAAGATCAAATGTGTGAAGTATACAAAAGGCAAGTGTTATAACAAAATTACTTGCCATTTATAGGATTTGCAAGATCACTTGTTGGACTTCAACCCTGACAGTTTGAGAGAAGATGCTCCTGCTGCTGCTGCTGCTGCTGGTGGAGTAGTTCTACCACCCATCCAGTGCCCTCTGGGGCCACAGGCTATGGCTGGACTGAGGGCAGCCATCAATCCTATCACTCCCTCCCAGGACAATGGAAGAGACATTTACAAGGCTGCGCTTGACTATGTAACATTTCACTCAAACTTTGCAGGATAACATGCAGTCTGCAATATAGAATAGATGTTCAACAGTTTCTGTGATTTCAAAAAAATTGTTTCTGATTCTTAGACAAATGAAATTGTAATTGCTTGCATGAATAGGTATTTGTGCAGAACTATTGTGGAGATTGTTTAGGATATATAGGTTTTACTATGCAGTATATAAACAACTCAGTCTGTCATGGTAAAAAGAGATCCAGTTTTATTCTGCTGTTACTTGTTTTAAACAACCAAATGTAACCTCCCACAATTTTATTGGCCAAACTTTTAAATCTAGTGTATGCAGATATTTTAAACTGGCGTCTTAAATACCATTAGACAGTTATCTCGCACTGCATTACACATCTACCAAACTCAGTATGTCATGTTTGATATCTTGGTAATGAAGAATTTAAAATAAAGCTATGTGAATTTGAACACTTTCATGCTGTATAATGTGCATCTGTATTGTGTTGGGCTCTTAAGTGAAATGCTGGGGGTTTTTTTCAGTGGAAAACAGCACATTAGTTCCATTTTACAGCATAATACTGTAGACATACTCAAGTAAAACACTTCAGTTAATATTCACAATGAAAAAATGATAAAGGCCACAGACCGCATTATGTCCATATTTATTGTTGTCAAGTTAATTTTTGCTGACGATTTAGTAAAAAATCCAAACCCCCACAAAGTTGATTTCACTTAAATGACATGAATTTGCCATACACATGTTGAAACTAATGTGTATGTGGAAGACTGAACAATTTCAACTTTTCAATAGTACACGTAACCTTGTAATTTGAGGAACAGCATCACATTTCAAGGTTTTACATTACATGTACATTTGTCAGTGCGCTGTAAACAAAATGCAAATACAGAGTTCTTAAATGACCTTTTTTCAAATAAACTGTTAGCAGTGATCCCAAACTAAAAAAACAATGCAATGGGAGAATCAAGTGTGAAGAACCAAACCGTAATATTGAGCTGTTTTTATGGTTTGACTTATCTGTATTTGCTATCTGTATTTTTTTTATTAAGACTCTCACAGAACAATAAATAGCTCACTGAACAGATTTAACAAAAATGCCAAAAAAAATTCACAATACTGGCTGACTTTCAAGTAAACATCAGTGGTCACAAAACATGACCTCTACACACGACCGAAGTCTCTACCCATTCTGATTGCTACTGTCATTATATCTCTGAACTCTGTGTATGTTTTCATATGTTCGACAGGAATAGTTATTGTATTTGTGCAGGCACTTACAAGTGGGAAACAAATGTGGTGACCAGGCATTTTCTCATTACAGTGGTGTTCAAATATTAGATTTATTTTAAAATCTGCCCTCTCTGATGGAAGAAGGGGCTTGTGCCTTTGTCCAGTTAACCACTGCATTACTGTTGGGACAGACAGGCTTGCGTGCTTTTGTTGATTCCAGTGCCCTTCACTTAGCAGCTCCTCTTGGGTCAGAGGCTCACACATTTTCTGGTCTTCATTCTGATCTGCATGATAAAACAAATCAGAGTATTTCATTACAATGGAGTAAAAATCCAACACTGCAAGAAGCCAACCCTATTTACCAATTTGCACGATTAATCCCAAAGGCCTATTTCAACTAACCCTACTGCATTCATTTCTATTTAATATACACTGACATAACTGAAAGATAAAAACAAAAGGTAGGAATAGTCCTAGAATAATGTAATCCAAAAGAATACCAGGTATACAGTATGAAATCTTTTGATTACATTTGTAGTGTACTATGTTGTCACCACAGGCATATGTTTCCATTCAACATTGGAGGGGACACATAAGCTTAAACAATATTCCTGCATTCTGGGAATTTTTTTTTTTCTTAAGAAACATGTATTTTGATCTATTACTTATGTCTTTGGGCTGTGGAGGGCAAAGTCCAGAAAGGCTCTAGTGAAGTTCAAAACCTGGACCATTTTGCCATAAGCATTGCCACCCGCCATTACCCACAAAATTAATGTTTCTAAAAAGGAAATCTATTGATGGTCCTTTTTGGTGGAGTGCTATAATAAGTGCCAAATGTAGGTCATGTACATGGAATCATATTCTGCTCTACTCATTTTAGGTAACAGCTGTTTGCATGGCAAATATGTATAGTACTTTAAAATGTGAGAAAGACAGGTTAAGTCAAACCTGTGTTTTCCAGGTCTTGTAGAAAGTCCTGGAGGAAGTTGATGATGGCATTTTCTCTTGCTTGCCTTGGACTTCCCTTCTCACTCAGCTCAGGCACTAGGATACTCATTATGTAATCAGCATCCGGCTGGGGGGGGGGGGCAAAAGGGGGGAAAAAAGGAGGAGGGTTGACTACACATATAGGAACACATAGAAACTTTGAAAAAAGACCACAGGTCCACATTACATATGACTTTGTATTCTTCAAAAACAAAAAAGGTTAAGCAAAGCAATAACAGAAAGTCATAAAAAGATAATGGTATCAATCATAAAGAGATGCAGCTCTACTACTACATCCTGTAGGGTTTCTAAGCATATTATCAAGTCATAGCAGTAAAGCAAATCTGGATGATTTAATGCCCAGAATCCTTACTCTGTCATCGTCCTCTTTGGGGACAAACAGGTTTGAGCAGAGAGTTTGATGCTTCCCAATCACATCCAGAAGGTTGTAGACCTTCATCCCATTTCTAATTTGCTGAAGCATAGGAGTCAGACGCATTGTAGCATGCAGAACAATGGCTCTATTGAGAACAGGGAACAAAGTTTGTCTTGATTTGCAGAAGACCCATAAACAAAAGGGAAATACATGCTTTTTTCCACACAACTAAATTAAGACTAAGACAAGGCTGTACAAATTTATATTTTAAGTTCAAATGCTGCATTTCTAAAAACAGTAATAATACTATTCTGTTATAGTGGCTACTGATGCTGGGTGCATCAAAATGAATTATATAAAAATAAAAATTGTACTCTGGAAAATAAGTACGGACCTTATGATTCTGTCCTTTCGGTCCATCTTTAGCAAACCAGTGTAACCACAACTCACGATTTCATCTGTCAACTGTGTCAGATCAGTTGCTGCCTCCACCTAAAATTACAACAAATTTATTAACAGTATAGCAATGAAATACTGTACACTAAGAAAAGCCTTTAATGGTCTTGCACAGTTGTTCATAGCAGATGTACTCACCTTTTCTATGAGTGAGGCATATTCAAGATCATCCACATCATCTTTGGTCAGCTGCAGAGCATCAAAGTCCCCTGTTGCAAGAAACTGGTAACACCAATTTCTGAAGAAGCATGGTGCTGGGCCACCCTGAGCTAGGCTGACAGAAAACACTTCTCCTGCAGTTCTGCATGTCATCAACAAACAGTGCAGACATTGTAATTGTGACTTTTTACTTTTACTTGCATAAACTGCATAATGTAGGATAACTAGGAAACAATGCAAACCTGTAGAAACCATTTTCTAGGTCACACATAGAGTAGACAGGACTCTTTCCCTTCTTGCCACTGCCCTCAAACAATCGCCTCTCAATGCCATGCATCATTTCTAAATACAATAAATGATGACAGAAAACACCGTTCAGTAAATAAAAAAATATTGTACCTATGAACCTGATTTCAGTAGTGTTTGGTGCGAGAGATTGTCATAAAAGATACATTACCAGTCAAAAATTCTTTGCTTAATGCTCCAGTGTCGATTCCAGCTTCGCCAATGAAAGTCACATTGAGTTTGTTGACAGGGGAGCCCTTCTTCTGTCTCTGCCACTGAATTAGGCCTCTTTGGACGAGGTTGTCCCGGGTGATGCAGATCTTAAAATCTTTGCTTGCATCTACTTGGCTTGCAAGCCACTGGAGGACATCATCGTCACTATTAAAAAGCAGCAAGAAAAAAAGAAAAAAAAAGAGAGAAAAATCAATTACTTAACTTTGAATTTAATGACACCGTAGGAAAACAAATGACTGATGAAAAAAGATGGGGGTAAAAAATCACCTAGACATATCGGCCATAGATACGCTTCCCTCCCGTAGCACACAGCTGTCTGTACTGTAGTTCAACATGTCCTGTAGACTGACAAGGATCAACAAAAACACATTAAAACATTCAATTTGTATGTAATATTCAGTATAATATATCAATGTTTATGTTTCAGCACACCTGAAAAACAATGGTAAAAAGGCATTCTACTGATGTTATTTTGGACCTATGTGTCAACCTAGATGCCCATTGAGTAACCTTGCCATTACACTCTTGTGTTATCACAGCATTTCTTGTGCATTATGAAGGCTAAAATAAAGATGCAAATTATATTTAAATTAATCCCAAATCCCTGATATAGTGCATAGTAGATATATTACAAGGAGACACAGCTTTAACAAAGACAATATGTTGGGGAAATAAAATGTATGATAACATGATAGAATGGCAAACCTTTCCCCACACAGGCTTGCATGCAGAACAATTTCATCTGATGGAAAGCAGCCACAACATATAGGGCATTCCTTTCTGTCCTGTAGACAACAGATATTCAAATCAATTGCACAAGGTCTCTGTCTGCAATTTTACATATCTTTCAAGATATCAGCTCAAAATCATTACCTGGCCACAATCTCTGGACTCTTTGTTAGGGTGCGCAAGTGGTGAGTTTGTGACAGAAAGAACCTCGAACTCATTCTGCCAGTCCTGTAAAGTAACAAACAGCTGTATCCATAAATACATAGGAGGAGAAATAATCAATGCTACGACATACATAGAAACAATAAAAATTTCCGGACACTTTTTTGCAAACAGTGTATTATCTCAACTGTCTATAAAAAACATCTGAGGAACTCAGAGCACTTCATGATGTTCTGAATTATTACAGTACAGGGTTTAATTCTTGCTTCGTAAAGTTCAAATGTATCATTGTTAGGAGTATAGTTTATATATAAGATATTGAGATATGTTTTATGTGTTATGAAATAGTGTTACCATCTACAAAACAATGTGATGGTATTTTACCATTTATTACACTGTGATTCCCAAATATATGTACTGTTTCGCCATATCTTCTCTGTTATATGCATTTACCTCATCATCATCATCTGCTGCAGACTCCATACAACCCTCGATGTGCAATGCTAGGATATGCAGAGGCATGTTTTCTTTGCACACTTGGCATGCAGCCTTAGGCATTTTTTGAAATTCAGTGGCATCAGATGGCAGTGGAGTAAGATCAAGGTCCTGCTGCAGTGGAACAATGTACATGGTCGTCTTCCCAGCACCCGAAACACTGCGAATCAGTCTACCTGTATACCCGTCTACATCAGGAGGAATGGCAAGCAATTTTCTTCTACCGTGGCCACCTGCAAATACAGAAAGTGAGAGAAAGAGTTCTGAATGTTGGTGTTCCTGCACCATCCAAAGGAAAGGTGTTTGAAAATGGTATGCACCTGAAGCCTTGTAGAACAACCACCCTTCCACCCCCTCCATTTTGGGATATTCTTCAATGAGAATTTTATTTACCTGAGAAATCAATAACAGAAATGGGAAAAGGCGGTTAAAAAAGGACAGTATAATAAAACGAATAAAAGTATTTATAACTAATACTTTAAATTGTTTTGTATAGTAATAGCATCACAATAACTACTGTATATTGACAAGTTTAATAGTGTGCATGCAGTTGGACTGTAATGCCAAAATTATGATTAACTTAAATTTAAAGAGTGGTTGCAATACCATTGCATGGCTCATATCATCCGTCAAAGTGAGGGACCTCTTCCCCAACCCTGCTTGGCTCAACTCCAGCTCTTCAGGTGCAGAAGGCGTGCTGGTACAGCCCTTATTCACCAAATATACATACACACTGAATGGCTTACAGACTTTCGGCTTCCCTTGAGTGGTTTGTAAGGGTGAAAAGCGGTTTTTGCCTTTCCTTTTGGTAAAGAAGCCAGGAAATGACCTGCATGTGGGAGGTTAACAGATGAAAATAAATCAACATTATGAAATATAATTTTCCATCAAATAAGTCAAACATATGATCACAAATAAATTAAACACCTGGTCATCTCCTCCTGCACTGTTTGTTTTGTTGTTTGTGCTTGTCGATTCTGTTGCTCATGTGACTGCACTGGATTCTGCTGGATTCACAGGGCTGGAGAATTAACGCTAACTATCATTAACCACAGATTAGCTAGCCAACACCTAATAACTTAGCATTGGTTTCAGTGGACCGCTGCCAAACCAGCACAACAGCCGTTTAAAGTTAACTTTCACTCGGCCAGGGTCTTTGTGAAAAACACAACGGCAAAACATCACAGGGCTGGAGACTTAACATTAGCTACCATTTACTCAGGGTCCACATTTAACTTTCTGGCTCATCTGTCAGTGGCAGGTAAACTGAGAAAAGCAGAGCTGGTAGTCACAGCTCAGTAAGTTAGCTGCTCAGACTCTCCATGACCGCGCTGGAAACAGAGTCCGCTGGAACATTTTTATCGTCACCAGAAGCAAATTCGCGGCCCTTGTAAGAGTTATTGTGGCATACCTGCGTTGAAGCTGAGCTAGCGGCTCAAAGATGAGACTCTGTATGGTGTGTGTGTGCGTGTGCTGGGGATGTCAGTAGCTTAACTACACAGCCGAAGCCCTGCTGTTTATCATGTCAATGTTAACGTCCCAGGCTATGTTACTGTTAGCCGCTGTTGTGATGTATTATTACTTGGCAGCAACAAGTATTTACCGCCAGGCCGGTGACACATGACATTAATTTATTTTTCTGCCAAAACCGACTTTTAGCCGTGTTCGGCGCTTGGCGGGTGTTTATTTTTGATCCTGCATTAACCACAGGTTAAGTTAGCCAACACGGCTAATGTTAGAAACTTACATGTTCCAGCGGACCTCTACAAAAACAACATAACGGCCGTTAAAAGCTAACCAAACAGGCCAGGTTGCATGTGAATAAACATGTAAATAGCAGAGAAAAAAAACAGACTTACTTGCGGTTTGGAAGTTCCCGGTGGACTGGACATTTTAGCAATGCCACCATGCCAGAGGTTTCGGGCTGATGGCGGGTTGCGCACTTCTTCAGGATGCCGATATGCAAATTATATGCAAACCACGCTCTACTTGCCCCTCCCCTCAGACCCCTCCCTCTCGACGCCAAAACAGTGACAGAAAGTTGAAACTGAAAATCAGTGACACTGAAAAAATACTGACATTGTAAAAAAATCTGTCACTGAAAAAAAAGTGACATGAAGAAAAAATCTCAAGATTGTCATTGAAAAATACAAAAAATCCCAATAAAATAAAATAATAAGATTTTCAGATTTTAATTATTTTAATTAGTTTCCTTTTTCAGTGCCAATACTTGTTTCAATGCCAATACAACTGTTTTCAATACAAATGTTTCAATGCCAATGTTTCCTTTTTCAGTACTGGTTTTGTTTTCAATGCCAATTTTTTTTTTGGATGCCAAATTTTAAAGTCACCGTTCTGGCTCCATACTCTCCTCCCTTGCCCAATATATCCTTGAAGAAGAAGAGAGATATGAACAGTTAAGGTTGACATTACAACACATTACAGGTGTTTGCTGATATGAAATGTAGCTCAACAAAGCCAAAAAACTGCAACTGAGCGCACTGTTATGAATCAGAAAACTGGCATTTATACCTCCAGGGAAGGATTTGTATAGCAATCCACAGGCAGTGCAAGGTTCAATAGTGTACATGCTTTTGAGTTCTTCTTGAAAAGCAGAAGAAAACTTTTGAAGATTCACAACACCTATTGAGAAAAAAACAACACATTAATACATAATTAAAACACAGAAGGAGGCTAGTGAGGGAGGCCACCAAGACACCTATGACTACTCTGAAGGAGTTAAAAGCTTCAGCAGCTGAAATGGGAGAGACTCTGTATACAACAACTGTTGCCCGGGTTCTTCACCAGCCAAAGCTTATGGGAATACTTTTTATAGGCACTGTATATACATTTGCTTACGTTATTGTTACTTACTTTGTAGCCATCTGTAATGTGCTCTCTTCCGGAACCATTTACTTGATACAATGTCCCTAAACGTCTTGCATACAAGTGCAATCTTTGCGATGGCCATCTCCTTCCATGAGGATGACTTCCAGAAACACCTCCACAAGAAGTTCATCAGAAAGCTGTGCAGACAAATTCAAATAAAATTTTAAAAATTACTGCACCAAAACTTTACTTGAGTATTTATCCAAATTAGAACACTGATGTACTTTGTACCTTTTGGCATATATGTGGATGTGTTGGGTTGCACAAAATGTCAGTGAATGATGATGATCGCTTATGACTGGTAATTACTATGCAAGTAAAAATTGTAGTTATCATTGAATAATAAAGTACCTCCTCAAAGTGCGTTGTGTGAGGCCCTCCTGTTGTCTGCACACATTTGGCACCTGGGGCAGTTCCACTTTCCAACCTGCCAAGTCATGGAAAAGGCATTAAGTTTATTTGTGGAAGCTTGAATATGTAACTGCAGCACTTGAACTCTTTCGTGATTAGTTGAAAAACAGTGGTGTGATGATACACCCAGCTCATGACAGAGACACTACATGATTTTGGGTTCACGAGAATGAGACGTTTTTTGAACACTATTTGCAAAGACAACTTCAATGATGAAATATGTGACTGGAAAAATAGTGTTTGCACAAAATGCAAAACAATGCTGATCCATCGTGAAATGTTTTAAATAGTTCTTATCTTGTAATGAACGTCATTTCAGTTCTAGTGTGTGACCTTGTTACTGAACTCCTTTCCATAAATTCAAATGAGAAATTAATAGATAATAATAATAATAATAATAATAATAATAATAATAATAATAATAGTCTCTCAATACTTAAAGTGCAAACACAGACTGACACATTTTTTGTTCAAGCGTGATAAAGACAGCTGGCTACAACTACAACGACAATTTGCGTAAATTGTCGGTCACAGTAGCAACACCATGGTTTAGCATCTGAAGCTCGCAGTCACTCGCAGATGCTTGTAAAACTTCGGCTATGCTATCTGTGGGTGTCTTTGCATAGTGCTCGTGTTAGCCGCAGTGTACGGCACTATTTTGTAGTATTAGTGCTTATAATAGTGCTTACATGTTGTTCCCGTCTTGTCTGTCACCGTGTGCCGCTTATTGCTTCCACCAAGCACTCTAAATGTTGCCAGTTGAACGTCAGACTCCGTTATACGAGCTGCCGCTCTGCATTTGTTCTGTAGCTACTCATATCGCGAGACAGCTTTTAACCTCCACGAAAAATAGTTTAACGATTTTATATCGCGAGATCTCGTGGTACGGGATGATTGTTGATCACTATACTAATTTGTGACATTTGTGATGCTGCAATAATGTCATTGCTTAATGTATTAGAAAATGACATAGACTTTATTTTCTTCAAAATTGCTCTAGGGGCTTCTGTTAGAAATTCAAAATGTTTTTTATTTTGAGATGTGTATTTTTGTGCCATTTTTAGACGTTCTGTTGTTTTAAAAAAATATATTGACACTTTTACACAGTAAATGTTTTTATACAAAAATGGACTACTGTTATCAAATATCCACTTGATTTGACAAATTTGGATGGGTAACGCTACATAAATAGAAGACAGACTTGAAATATTGCCCTATGCTTTACCACTCACCTAACCCTAACCCTAACCCTAACCCTGACTTGCAAATACTGTTTCTAAATGTTAATACATTACCATTCCATCTTGTTCCACAAAAAGGTGGTACTTAGCAGAATACATTCTGCTTCATACCGGCAGATGCTGAACCGCTGTGTTAGCCACTCGATGACTACCTGGAACAATTTTTTATTTTATTTGTCATTGTAGTTTTATTGTCACAATTCATTTAATCCCCCGGGCAAGAAATAATTAACTTTTTATTTGTCTAACTTGGATACAAAAAATTATGTTGTACTTACCTCTGGCAAAATGACCTCAATTAAGTAGGCATCTCTTTCAGCAACAGCCACTTGTTTGGCAACAAGCCCTTCTAACCTGACAATGAGTTCTCCTGTCTGAAATATTGATAATGACAACATTAATATTTGCCTTTATTTTCATATTGTATGCGTTTCATACGTAGAGACACCATGAACTATTTTTTTCATTTGTAAGGTGTTTATTAATATATTAGCATTACATGCATGTATAATCTTTACCTTTATGTCGTCAAAAACAGACAGGTGGTCAGCATAGAATACTTTCAGTGTTGGGTCTTATCCTGTGTTCCTGAACAGGTACATTCTGTTTGACAGAATGCGACCTGACAGAAGATCTATCTCCAAACACTGAGAATACAAAATAGTTTAATCAGTCCAAATACCTTTAAAAAGCAACATGTCAGGTTTGAAAAAGGATGTCATTATTCTTTCAAACCAAACCCCAAACCCAAAAAGGGAAATCTGTCAGTAATACCTTGATCTCTTTGTCAGTCAAAATGCTGTCTGCCTGGGTGGATTCCACAATATCTTTATCCCTGCAAGAAGTAAAAGCATGAACTATGAGGTCGGCTTGTAATTGCAATATAGCAAAGACATGTATTTGAGAAAATGTTCCTAATTGACTTTTGAGCTGGAGGACAACACTTAAAAACATTGTAATTTCTTTGAAAGTCAGCTTGCTAAAGTACCGTACTACTAGCACAATTTAAAAACATCACTGTTCAACAAATTATGGTCATATTTCATACAGTAATGACAGAACGATAAAATTACAGCAAATTATTTGAGATATTTTATTAGGTTTTTTTTATTTATTTAATTTTTTTTTTTAGGTTATTTAATGGAACATGAGCATGTGTCATATACTTACAGATATGTAGTCATGTCGCGATCACAACCACAATGGAACTCTCTGGTGGTCCAGTCTCCTTGCACACCTGCGCATTCAAAATGTATCCAACCTCCACAGCTTTTACACTCGAGCCAAGAAAAGTTTTTCACTTGACTGTGGAGTGTTCTACAAGACAAATCGAAACAGTCTATCAGCTTATTCGACTATATTTATCTTAAAACTGTAGACACCTTTATTATGCTCTACTTTTGTATCAAACACCTGGCATTAATCATTACACAAATGCTGCGTATTGCTGTTCAATTTCTTTCTTCAATACCTCTTTGAGCCAGTTACCCGCTGAAACACGCAGGCTTGTTTTTCCCAGGCTAAGCAATGACAGTTGGAGTCGCTTGCTTTTTTTTCCTGTTGCTGAATCCTGTCCTCCTCAAATTTTATTTTTTCCAGGTCTTCTTTGGTGAGTGGGAAAGTCTGTGTGAATGACAAAAAATAAAAAAATAAAAACATAAATAACATTACTCTGAATTCTCTTTGAGTAAACATTGGCTTTAAGCGAAAAGTTTAATATATCTGACCTGAACACTCAGGCCTTTTATCATCTCAGCCGCATTGTGTCTTCTTAGAGTTCGACACTGGTTGAGGGAGAGATCGTCATTGCTGACATCTCTGTTTTGGACCTCATTCTCAGCTGCCTTTTTTTGGGATAAAAACATAGTCACAAATGGCATACAAAACAGTTATTTCTTGTTGTCATCCTGTTTGTGTGTTTTACAAATGATGACAGCTCCTACAAAGCTGAAACAGTTTACTTACCGAGCACACAAAGATCCCACAGTTATCATGGTCTCTCAGCCTCCACTGCTTTGGGAATGTGACCTTCCATCCCTTGAGACCTCCGTGGTTTCTGAAGACATTACTTTGATAACAAAACATAAGGGGTCACATTTCTATGACAGTAATTCCCTTGCCTAAATTTTTGAACCACCCTCTGAATTTTGTGTCTTCACTTCTCACCTCAGAAGAGCCATGTCGTCATCTGTCATTGTTGTTTGAATCCTCAAAGAATCGTACAATCTCAATTCTTTGTTTGAGAAGTCTAGTACCTAAGTCATAAAGATACCAGAAGCACATATATCTGCAGTTACATCTTTTGTTTTGTCTTACAGAGAAAAAGTAATGCTTTTGATAGCCACAGTGATAACTTTCTAACCAAGTTATCGGTGCATTTATACATTTATATATTGTCCATCAGTCTCTGTCTTATCACACCATTAAGGCTATACAAAATAACATATCAATTATACAGTACATCATTACAAATGTTCTTACCTAATGTTCTATGACTTTTTTATTGCAGCATGTCCACTGTGTGAGACCTATATTTATATGCTGGACTTGAGTAAATATGATTGTCTTCTTAAAAGATAAAAATGCATATTTACATGTCAAATATGAGCTCAACTACCATGGGGGAATGCAAAACTCCCCTTTAGTAACTGATAAAATGTCTCACATTACACTTATTATTTGTGTTATTTATTAATATAAGTGTTAAACATTTCTTGCATAGTATTTCAAATATAGCATCATATGTTTATTGCATTCTTCATTCTGAATGCATGTTTGGGTGATAACTTTTATACTACTTTGGCTACTGTTTACCTGCTGTTCACTTTAATTCTTGAAGTAAAATTACACACAAATTTAACATGTTGCTAACACTTTGCTGCAGCAAACATGGTCCAAGCATCTCTTTTGAATAATTATAGTGATATACATGTGTTTAACATCATTTTTATGACATGGTTGATGTGCTGTCATGTTGGCCTACCCAAAGGATAAAGTGGTTTCCAGTCTCAGGAGTGCTGTGACCCACAAGCCTTGGCAGAAATATTCGGTCTGCAGTCTAGTGCAGTGGAGACAATAGCGATTTCAGTATTAAATGTCCATGTTAAAAAGACAGATTGTAAAGACATACATCTTTCAAGAATGGCAAACCCACCTTTAAGTGTTTGACAGTTTTGTCCTGGACATGGCCATTTCTTATCCAGTCCCGACTCCACAGAATGTTGTCAAAGTGAGCCAAACTCACAGACTGTGCAGTGGGGATAAAGATTTATAAGTGTTACTGTCTCCTACCTTTACTGAGGATGTTGTGTTTGTTCAGAATTGACAAAAGCATACACACAAGTACTTCATATTACCTTACTGCAGGCCCGTGTAATCTGTGCCACTCTGAAATTGACAGCCTGAATAAAAAAGATGGTGATATCAGTTTTTGCAGGATTTAGCACATAAAAATTGTCACCACACACTTGAGTGCACACTGACATGAGCCACAGCATTTATCTTTAGTCAGACTGCATGTCTGACTGTAAACATATACGTCTTAATAGATTTAATAATGTTAACAGTACTGTCATACTCACATCATCTGTCAGCCACGGCATCGTCCATGAGGTGTCGTCCAGTAAATCCAGAGGGCAAACACTCTTAATGTCTTTTATTGAAATCTGGAACTTTCTCCCGATTTTAGTCAAAACTTGATTTTCGTCCCTAGATCCAGTTAGAAGACTTTTCAAAGTGCTCTACAAACAGCAGTGTTTTCTATTAGCTTATACAATTCATAATCATTATGGAAGTACAAAATGAGAAAAGTTATGTTCACATTGTACGATTTTCAAACTGTTTTTATGTGAAAAACATCAGATGCAGCTACTAACCTTGTCCTCTTCAGATATGCTGTAGTTGCTGGCCTGAAAAGTGATGTCTTGGACCTTGTCTGCTGGAACAGCAATAGGTGGCGGTGGAAGTGGCAGTGTCCCACTGCGGTGGAAGTGGCAGTGTCCCATATATTATTATTTGGTCTTTACACATGTATAAAGGCACTATTCCTTAACAGCGGTGTTATTTATAATGTAAGGGTGTATTGCATGTCCTCGGTTGTTAAATAATGGAAGAGCAATGCAATAGGTTGCATCCTGTGTGCTGTGATCACAGAAATACAGAATTTTAGTTTTTCACTGTCATAGTTGTGCGGGTGGTTCATAGTGTCACAATGTTTTTTATAATACAACTCCTATATTTCTACTCCCATATACTAAACACACCACTTGAGTCTCCAGCTGGTCCAGAATGCTGCAGCACGTGTACTGACAGGAACTAAGAAAAGAGATCATATTACTCCTGTATTGGCCTCTCTGCACTGGCTCCCTGTGAAATCAAGAATAGAGTTTAAAATCCTTCTCCTCACTTACAAAGCTGTTAATGGTCAGGCACCATCATATCTCCAGGAGCTCATACTACCCTATTACCCAACTAGAGCATTGCGCTCCCAGAACGCAAGCTTACTTGTAGTTCCTAAAGTCTCCAAAAGCAGAATGGGAGCCAGAGCCTTCAGTTATCAAGCTCCTCTTCTGTGGAACCATCTTCCTGTTTTGGTCCGGAAGGCAGACACCCTCTCTACCTTTAAGAGTAGACTTAAGACCTTCCTTTTCGATAGAGCTTATAGTTAGGGCTGGCCCAGGCCTGTCTTGGACCAGCTCTTAGTTATGCTGCTATAGGCCTAGTCCGGGGGACAAATGACACACTGAGCTTCTCTCTCCTCCTCTCCTCTCCATCTGTATACATTATGCCTGTATACATGCCCCATCTCTGCATGTCACTGACTTCACTTCTTCCCCGGAGTCCTTGTGCTCTCTAGTCCTACAGGCTCCCATGGATCCTGGCCGCGCCCGGTTCGTGGATCGTGGATGCGCCTACTGCTATGGCCCTGCCTGATTATGGATGCGCCTACTGCCATGGCCCTGCCTGACACCCACCACTACTGTCGCTAATATTAGTCATATCTCTGTTACATACGTTCCACTACTATTATTGTAATGCAATACTACATACTATCCTTACCGTTAACCACTACTACTGTTATCACTAGTAATCACATTTCCATGTGCATTTCATTGTTGTTGCTGTGATGCCTCTTTATGTGCTTTCATTCCTGTCAACCATCCATTATAATTGTATACATCGTGATCTCGTTGATCTGCTCTGTACATGCGACATCTATTGCACGTCTGTCCGTCCTGGGAAAGGGATCCCTCCTCTGTGGCTCTTCCTGAGGTTTCTTCCGCATTTTTTTTTTCCCCTGTTAAAAGGGCTTTTTTTTTGGGCAAGTTTTTCCTCACTCAAATCGAGGGTCGAAGGACAGAGGGTGTCGTCTCTGTACAGATTGTAAAGCCCTCTGAGGCAAACTGTGATTTGTGAATTTGGGCTATACAAATAAAATTTGATTTGATTTGATTTGACCACTGTTGAAAACATGTAAACAAACCTGAAGACCTGAAGACCAGTGTGCCCAGCGGACCCAATGTCAGGGGCACGGATGACAGTTTTCTGATGTCATCAAGGAATTTGTTGTTAATGCAGCAGTTGTGCATCTCCAACAAAATCCTCACTGTCTGCTTGAAATGTACCTCGTTCATTTGGGTGAGCGAGTACCTGGTAGCTGCTAACTCGCGATTCAGCTGTTCTGCTACAGATGAATTTATTTTGGAGCGTAAATTGGGGCACAAGTTCAAACTCCTTAAACTTTCCTCTGGTCTCTTCTGGTGGAAACGGTCGTACAATGCGTACCTCTCAGTGGTTTTGGTAACTGGATGGGGCAGTATCCATCGGTCATCGTTTTTTGTTGGTGGTTGTAAGGGGGAATGTGTACTGAGGTTTTTTACCCAGGCCATTTCAATTTGGAGTTTCTTTTCTGCTGCACTTGCCAAATTGTCTGTGGTTGGTGGACACAATCGCCCTGCTTCGATTGTTCATGTGTCTGGCAACTTGGCCAGACACATCTGAGATATAGCATGTTGGGAATGCTTTAAAACTAAGCAAACCATCAACATGGTCCCTAGCGGACTCAGTCCAGAACAAAAAGTTCAAATAGTAGACCACTCCATGAGGGCAAGAGAAATGCAGTACTCCACCTGTAAATAATAAAAGAAAGCATAAACATAGAAAAAAAGACCAACGACACATAATCATTTTAAAGACATCTCATTTTGAAGTCTAACCTCCAGTCTTTTGCAGCTTCAAGAAAAGCTTTGGGTACACTTCCTTGAAGTTGACGAGCTCCTCCAATCTGTTCACGAGGTCAGTGACAGATCCCTCATCACTGACACCAAGTGCATTACAGGCCTCTTGCAGGTCTTTCTTTAGAGGCTGTGGGTGTTTTGGACAGTAGTAGTTTTTTTGTATTACATTGTTTAGACAATATAAATGACGAAAATAACTACTGACATTTTCAATATAACACACCTTCTTCAATTCAAGCAGGGACAGAATCGTGTCTTCATCCAACTGCTTTGCTGGCACTTTTGAATCTTCTTTTCTTTTTTTCATGCCTTTCTTTGCCTCTGTTTTTGGCAGCATGTCCCCCTTTCTAACATCCTCCCCCATCCAAGGAGCCAATGTTGAGTATGATGTCTTGGTCTCATATGGGTTTCTAGTTGATGTACCTGGGGATATTTTTAAATGATAAAAATAACTTTCATTAACATTAACAACATACTCTATGTAATTTATAGATATGCAGGCCTGTGTACTGCGTGTGATATGTATGTCCAATTATACTGTTTTCCGGTTACTCTGAATAACGTGTTTTTTCTTTAGCTCACTCACAGTCCTGGCTACCTTGACAAAACTTAAAATGCACAATAAGTGACTTTAAATGAGGGAAAACATACAAATCCCCTCAAAGAAATAACAACACAGAAGACAGCACCTTGGTCCCAAAAATAAAATGTAAATCAGTACATGTGCAGTAAGCCAACAGAAAAGTCCTATATTCATTACTACAAAATATGAAATTGGGCTGATTTTAAATGAGCATTTCTAGCAAAAAGTGTACTGGAAGCATTCATGATCGTTGTTGTGGACTGATGGCTGTGATCTGTATGCACTTTTTATATCAAATGAATTATGTGAATAACAGTTTACTCTGGACAGAACTCACTTAAGGGTATACTCCCTCTTGTGGCATAAGCGAGCAACAATGTGGTAAACTTTTATAACAGGTATATATAGTCCTGTCCAGCTTTGATTATAATTTTGGCCACAGGCAAGTGATGAGAGATCAGTGTGAATTTTCTGTACAGGCCATTCAATTCTTTTGGATGCATACTTAGAAGAAAAATGAGGGTTGTGAGTGATAAAAAAAATTTAGTCTTATTCGACCAAATTCTATTGTATTTTGTGAAAACGCGAGGATATCTCCCTTTTTCAAATTAGATGACAAACCATAATTAAAAGAACACTCTTTTTTCCAGTTTTCGTTTCAGAATAGGCAATTGATTGATATGAAGGTACACAGATAAGCTAATAATTACCTCACAAAAGTTCACTTGTAGCTTATAAAAACAAATCAAAGTTATGCCAAAAGTGTTTTCAATTTTCCGTACAAGAACAATGTAAATCAAATGTTAACAGTTTCTGTTTGACAAACCCATCCCCTTTCCTTGAGCCATTTTTGTCTTGTCATGTAAATGTGGTTATGGGGCCTAGGATAGGAACTTTAAATGTCTAATGCAATAAACTAACCTGATATAAACCCCTCGGCGATCATTTACTGTCTAGCTGTTCCCATGCGCTGTTGATGTTGATGCTGAGGTCTTCTTCTGTGAGAACCTCTGGATCAGGCCTCTTCTAATGTAGAGACTGCAAAAAGTCATCATATTAGCAACAGCAGTGTAGAATGATATAAACAATAGCTGTTATTGATAATTAGCATAATTGCAAACAACACTAAGTTTAGTTAGATGTTCATGTATACACTGCAGGCTCACCTGGTATGTCAAAGGCTACCTTCCAGTTTGCATCTGCGATAACAACTGGAGGGCAGTCCCCACACTGGTAACAACTGAACATGAATCTGAAGTCTGTCAATGACAGAAAGTGGTGAAAAGCTCTTCGAACAGTTTGGTGGTGGAAACGGTTGTCATTGAAGAATGACAGGGTTGACGGCATGCGACCAGGAGCGGTTTTGTTCTGAGAAATGCATAAAAACCTGAGTCAAAAAAATACATCCAATTGCTGTTGTCACACACAACAGTCCTGAGACATAACTTTTCTGTTACCAATAACCTCAACGACTACTTAAAATAGAGAGTTAGTACATTTAATGATGTCATAACACGTAAAGCATTATATAGTGTCTAATTTCAATGAAAAGTAGCTTAAAATAAAGAACAAAGGCCCCTGGCAGTAGTTCATCATTATTTGCATGACAGATGACGTTCAATAAAGATTTTCACTCTAAACATTAACACTTACGGTCAATGCAGAAAGCAGAAGTTCACATAACGGGAGGGTCAGGAAGACACGGTCATTGAAATTGTGGAACCCAGACTTGTAGTCCTGAAAACGCACATGGTTCTTGCATAGGGGACACTGCTTGATGGCCAAATGAAAACAAGATGACAAACAAACACAGATGAAGACTTAATATGTACAGTATGTGTAACATAATGACTGATAGACAGACAGACAGACAGACAGTCAGAAAGGACAGACAGAAACAGATGCATGTTTTTTAAACTATCAACATCACTTGCTTTTTTTAATGTATGTGTAGCCATAAACAGTTGCCTGAGTGGTAATAATGTTGTAGGGCAGTAGATCTGGTGGTGTGGGTCCCGGACAATATGGGCAAGTGGTCTCTTCTGGAAAGAAAACATTGGGGGGATCCTTCTCTTTACTTCTGAGATCCACTGGTAGCTCCTGGAGTGGTGGGATTTTCTTTTTAGTATACAAATAGTTGGTCATTTGACATACATTTCTGTCATTTTCGGCATACGCTGAAATTTCAGCTTCCAACATGTGTATTTCTGTTTCCAGATCGTCTATGTCATTTATCAGGATGTCTGAATTAGGCAGGAGAAGATCTGGGGATTCCTGAAAGATCCACCACATTGCCAGCATGCGGTGGAGACAACAATGTGATTTCCCAGTCCCTCTACACTGGCAGTTCCACTTACCAGACACTGAGTCAAAGGTTACTCTAGTGCGCCCACATTTGCACCAGTTATCCATCTGGCCAGTGTATATAGAGAAGAACACCCATCTTTTGGAGTATCCCATGTCACCATAAAAGAGGGGGTATACTGTGTCCACTACATTTTCTAAGGCAGCTTTATGCATGCTCTCACACTGGTCAGACCACTCCTGTGATATTAATCCCTTGTCTTTCATTGCCTGCAATGACTGGAAGGTCAGGCTGGCAGGTGGGCTACAGTTGTTAGAAAAAAAAAAGCGTCGTAACCGCCATTACGCGTTTTTTCGATGGCACCATTTCTAAAAATGTTGAGGGGCCACAACAATACAACTGACCACCTATTTTAAGGCTTTTATGAAAAAGTGAACGGTTCACCTCAACTTATTGTAACGTATTATAATTCCAACTCGAACACAGCAACTGCAACTTGGCTGTAAACTTCGGTAATGGCTTCACGTAAGCTTGCTTGTAGAATTATGACAAGGTGATTCGGACTTTTTCAGTTAGAGTAATTCCATTGCCAGTCTAGCATACTACTTAAATATTGTAAGGAATACTGTAAAATCATGGAAACCACTTTTTTTTTTCCTTGTGAGAGCTTGTATGCGAGCAAAACTTACCAGCTATGTCTTCAAGTCATCAGGTAAACACTGTCTCTGGTATCAAAGAGTGGTAGACGTACTGACCTCACGCAACACACTTGAACTATGGGTAATGGCTTAGCGCTG